>NW_028117238.1:0-63229 GCF_964273445.1 Streptopelia decaocto | reverse complement strand
CAAAAATTGGAAAATTTTTAAGGGACTTTGAAAAAATTTCAACTGGAATTTTAGCCATTTTTTGACGTGAAATTGTAAACATGTGGACATGGATTTTGAAAATTCTAGAGAGAATTTTAAAAGCTTCAAGAGAATTTCAACAATTTTGAGAGGGATTTGAAAAGTTTCAATGGGAATGGGAAGAATTGGGACAAAAATTGGAAAATTTTTAAGGGACTTTGAAAAAATTTCAACTGGAATTTTAGCCATTTTTTTATGTGAAATTGTAAACATGTGGACATGGATTTTGAAAATTCTAGAGAGAATTTAAAAGCTTCAACAGAATTGCAACAATTTTGAGAGGGATTTGAAAGGTTTCAATGGGAATGGGAAGAATTGGGACAAAAATTGGAAAATTTTTAAGGGACTTTGAAAAAATTTCAACTGGAATTTTAGCAATTTTTTGACGTGAAATTGTAAACATGTGGACATGGATTTTGAAAATTCTAGAGAGAATTTTAAAGGCTTCAAGACAATTTCAACAATTTTGAGAGGGATTTGAAAAGTTTCAATGGGAGTGGGAAGAATTGGGACAAAAATTGGAAAATTTTTAAGGGACTTTGAAAAAATTTCAACTGGAATTTTAGCCATTTTTTTATGTGAAATTGTAAACATGTGGACATGGATTTTTGAAAATATCTAGAGAGAATTTTAAAAGCTTCAAGAGAATTTCAACAATTTTGAGAGGGATTTGAAAAGTTTCAATGGGAATGGGAAGAATTGGGACAAAAATTGGAAAATTTTTCAGGGACTTTGAAAAAATTTCAACTGGAATTTTAGCCATTTTTTGACGTGAAATTGTAAACATGTGGCCATGGATTTTGAAAATTCTAGAGAGAATTTTAAAGGCTTCAAGAGAATTTCAACAATTTTGAGAGGGATTTGAAAAGTTTCAATGGGAATGGGAAGAATTGGGACAAAAATTGGAAAATTTTTAAGGGACTTTGAAAAAATTTCAACTGGAATTTTAGCCATTTTTTGACGTGAAATTGTAAACATGTGGACATGGATTTTGAAAATTCTAGAGAGAATTTTAAATGCTTCAACAGAATTTCTACAATTTTGAGAGGGATTTGAAAAGTTTCAATGGGAATGGGAAGAATTGGGACAAAAATTGGAAAATTTTTAAGGGACTTTGAAAAAATTTCAACTGGAATTTTAGCCATTTTTTTATGTGAAATTGTAAACATGTGGACATGGATTTTGAAAATTCTAGAGAGAATTTAAAAGCTTCAACAGAATTTCAACAATTTTGAGAGGGATTTGAAAGGTTTCAATGGGAATGGGAAGAATTGGGACAAAAATTGGAAAATTTTTAAGGGACTTTGAAAAAATTTCAACTGGAATTTTAGCAATTTTTTGACGTGAAATTGTAAACATGTGGACATGGATTTTGAAAATTCTAGAGAGAATTTTAAAGGCTTCAAGACAATTTCAACAATTTTGAGAGGGATTTGAAAAGTTTCAATGGGAGTGGGAAGAATTGGGACAAAAATTGGAAAATTTTTAAGGGACTTTGAAAAAATTTCAACTGGAATTTTAGCCATTTTTTGACGTGAAATTGTAAACATGTTGAAGTGGATTTTGAAAATTCTAGAGAGAATTTTAAAAGCTTCAACAGAATTTCAACAATTTTGAGAGGGATTTGAAAAGTTTCAATGGGAATGGGAAGAATTGGGACAAAAATTGGAAAATTATTAAGGGACTTTGAAAAAATTTCAACTGGAATTTTAGCCATTATTTGACGTGAAATTGTAAACATGTGGACATGGATTTTGAAAATTCTAGAGAGAATTTTAAAAGCTTCAAGAGAATTTCAACAATTTTGAGAGGGATTTGAAAAGTTTCAATGGGAATGGGAAGAATTGGGACAAAAATTGGAAAATTTTTAAGGGACTTTGAAAAAATTTCAACTGGAATTTTAGCCATTTTTTGATGTGAAATTGTAAACATGTTGAAGTGGATTTTGAAAATTCTAGAGAGAATTTTAAAAGCTTTAACAGAATTTCTACAATTTTGAAAGGGATTTGAAAAGTTTCAATGGGAATGGGAAGAATTGGGACAAAAATTGGAAAATTTTTAAGGGACTTTGAAAAAATTTCAACTGGAATTTTAGCCATTTTTTTATGTGAAATTGTAAACATGTGGCCATGGATTTTGAAAATTCTAGAGAGAATTTAAAAGCTTCAAGAGAATTTCAACAATTTTGAGAGGGATTTGAAAAGTTTCAATGGGAATGGGAAGAATTGGGACAAAAAGGGAAGAATGGACAAAATTGGAAAATTTTTAAGGACTTTGAAAAAATTTCAACTGGAATTTTAGCATTTTGACGTGAAATTGTAAACATGTTGAAGTGGTTTTGAAAATCTAAGAGATTTTAAAAGCTTCAAGCAGAATTTCACAATTTTGAAGGGATTAGCGTACTGAGTATAATGGGAAGAATTGGGACAAAAATTGGAAAATTTTTAAGGGACTTTGAAAAAATTTCAACTGGAATTTTAGCAATTTTTTGACGTGAAATTGTAAACATGTTGAAGTGGATTTTGAAAATTCTAGAGAGAATTTTAAAAGCTTCAAGAGAATTTCAACAATTTTGAGAGGGATTTGAAAAGTTTCAATGGGAATGGGAAGAATTGGGACAAAAATTGGAAAATTTTTAAGGGACTTTGAAAAAATTTCAACTGGAATTTTAGCCATTTTTTGACGTGAAATTGTAAACATGTGGACATGGATTTTGAAAATTCTAGAGAGAATTTTAAAAGCTTCAAGAGAATTTCAACAATTTTGAGAGGGATTTGAAAAGTTTCAATGGGAATGGGAAGAATTGGGACAAAAATTGGAAAATTTTTAAGGGACTTTGAAAAAATTTCAACTGGAATTTTAGCCATTTTTTGACGTGAAATTGTAAACATGTGGACATGGATTTTGTAAATTCTAGAGAGAATTTTAAAGGCTTCAAGACAATTTCAACAATTTTGAGAGGGATTTGAAAAGTTTCAATGGGAATGGGAAGAATTGGGACAAAAATTGGAAAATTTTTAAGGGACTTTGAAAAAATTTCAACTGGAATTTTAGCAATTTTTTGACGTGAAATTGTAAACATGTGGACATGGATTTTGAAAATTCTAGAGAGAATTTTAAAAGCTTCAAGAGAATTTCAACAATTTTGAGAGGGATTTGAAAAGTTTCAATGGGAATGGGAAGAATTGGGACAAAAATTGGAAAATTTTTAAGGGACTTTGAAAAAATTTCAACTGGAATTTTAGCCCATTTTTTTACGTGAAATTGTAAACATGTGGCCATGGATTTTGAAAATTCTAGAGAGAATTTAAAAGCTTCAAGAGAATTTCAACAATTTTGAGAGGGATTTGAAAAGTTTCAATGGGAATGGGAAGAATTGGGACAAAAATTGGAAATTTTTAAGGGACTTTGAAAAAATTTCAACTGGAATTTTAGCAATTTTTTGACGTGAAATTGTAAACATGTGGCCATGGATTTTGAAAATTCTAGAGAGAATTTAAAAGCTTCAAGAGAATTTCAACAATTTTGAGAGGGATTTGAAAAGTTTCAATGGGAATGGGAAGAATTGGGACAAAAATTGGAAAATTTTTAAGGGACTTTGAAAAAATTTCAACTGGAATTTTAGCCATTTTTTTATGTGAAATTGTAAACATGTGGCCATGGATTTTGAAAATTCTAGAGAGAATTTAAAAGCTTCAAGAGAATTTCAACAATTTTGAGAGGGATTTGAAAAGTTTCAATGGGAATGGGAAGAATTGGGACAAAAATTGGAAAATTTTTAAGGGACTTTGAAAAAATTTCAACTGGAATTTTAGCCATTTTTTGACGTGAAATTGTAAACATGTGGACATGGATTTTGAAAATTCTAGAGAGAATTTTAAAAGCTTCAAGAGAATTTCAACTATTTTGAGAGGGATTTGAAAAGTTTCAATGGGAATGGGAAGAATTGGGACAAAAATTGGAAAATTTTTAAGGGACTTTGAAAAATTTCAACTGGAATTTTAGCCATTTTTTTATGTGAAATTGTAAACATGTGGCCATGGATTTTGAAAATTCTAGAGAGAATTTTAAAAGCTTCAAGAGAATTTCAACAATTTTGAGAGGGATTTGAAAAGTTTCAATGGGAATGGGAAGAATTGGGACAAAAATTGGAAAATTTTTAAGGGACTTTGAAAAAATTTCAACTGGAATTTTAGCCATTTTTTGACGTGAAATTGTAAACATGTGGACATGGATTTTGAAAATTCTAGAGAGAATTTTAAAAGCTTCAAGAGAATTTCAACAATTTTGAGAGGGATTTGAAAAGTTTCAATGGGAATGGGAAGAATTGGGACAAAAATTGGAAAATTTTTAAGGGACTTTGAAAAAATTTCAACTGGAATTTTAGCCATTTTTTTATGTGAAATTGTAAACATGTGGACATGGATTTTGAAAATTCTAGAGAGAATTTTAAAAGCTTTAACAGAATTTCTACAATTTTGAAAGGGATTTGAAAAGTTTCAATGGGAATGGGAAGAATTGGGACAAAAATTGGAAAATTTTTAAGGGACTTTGAAAAAATTTCAACTGGAATTTTAGCCATTTTTTTACGTGAAATTGTAAACATGTGGACATGGATTTTGTAAATTCTAGAGAGAATTTTAAAGGCTTCAAGACAATTTCAACAATTTTGAGAGGGATTTGAAAAGTTTCAATGGGAATGGGAAGAATTGGGACAAAAATTGGAAAATTTTTAAGGGACTTTGAAAAAATTTCAACTGGAATTTTAGCAATTTTTTGACGTGAAATTGTAAACATGTGGCCATGGATTTTGAAAATTCTAGAGAGAATTTTAAAAGCTTCAAGAGAATTTCAACAATTTTGAGAGGGATTTGAAAAGTTTCAATGGGAATGGGAAGAATTGGGACAAAAATTGGAAAATTTTTCAGGGACTTTGAAAAAATTTCAACTGGAATTTTAGCCATTTTTTGACGTGAAATTGTAAACATGTGGACATGGATTTTTGAAAATTCTAGAGAGAATTTTAAAAGCTTCAAGAGAATTTCAACAATTTTGAGAGGGATTTGAAAAGTTTCAATGGGAATGGGAAGAATTGGGACAAAAATTGGAAAATTTTTAAGGGACTTTGAAAAAATTTCAACTGGAATTTTAGCCATTTTTTGACGTGAAATTGTAAACATGTGGCCATGGATTTTGAAAATTCTAGAGAGAATTTTAAAGGCTTCAAGAGAATTTCAACAATTTTGAGAGGGATTTGAAAAGTTTCAATGGGAATGGGAAGAATTGGGACAAAAATTGGAAAATTTTTAAGGGACTTTGAAAAAATTTCAACTGGAATTTTAGCCATTTTTTGACGTGAAATTGTAAACATGTGGACATGGATTTTGAAAATTCTAGAGAGAATTTTAAATGCTTCAACAGAATTTCTACAATTTTGAGAGGGATTTGAAAAGTTTCAATGGGAATGGGAAGAATTGGGACAAAAATTGGAAAATTTTTAAGGGACTTTGAAAAAATTTCAACTGGAATTTTAGCCATTTTTTTATGTGAAATTGTAAACATGTGGACATGGATTTTGAAAATTCTAGAGAGAATTTAAAAGCTTCAAGAGAATTTCAACAATTTTGAGAGGGATTTGAAAGGTTTCAATGGGAATGGGAAGAATTGGGACAAAAATTGGAAAATTTTTAAGGGACTTTGAAAAAATTTCAACTGGAATTTTAGCAATTTTTTGACGTGAAATTGTAAACATGTGGACATGGATTTTGAAAATTCTAGAGAGAATTTTAAAGGCTTCAAGACAATTTCAACAATTTTGAGAGGGATTTGAAAAGTTTCAATGGGAGTGGGAAGAATTGGGACAAAAATTGGAAAATTTTTAAGGGACTTTGAAAAAATTTCAACTGGAATTTTAGCCATTTTTTGACGTGAAATTGTAAACATGTGGACATGGATTTTGAAAATTCTAGAGAGAATTTTAAAAGCTTCAACAGAATTTCAACAATTTTGAGAGGGATTTGAAAAGTTTCAATGGGAATGGGAAGAATTGGGACAAAAATTGGAAAATTTTTAAGGGACTTTGAAAAAATTTCAACTGGAATTTTAGCCATTTTTTGATGTGAAATTGTAAACATGTTGAAGTGGATTTGAAAATTCTAGAGAGAATTTTAAAAGCTTTAACAGAATTTCTACAATTTTGAAAGGGATTTGAAAAGTTTCAATGGGAATGGGAAGAATTGGGACAAAAATTGGAAAATTTTTAAGGGACTTTGAAAAAATTTCAACTGGAATTTTAGCCATTTTTTTACGTGAAATTGTAAACATGTGGACATGGATTTTGAAAATTCTAGAGAGAATTTTAAAAGCTTTAACAGAATTTCTACAATTTTGAGAGGGATTTGAAAAGTTTCAATGGGAATGGGAAGAATTGGGACAAAAATTGGAAAATTTTTAAGGGACTTTGAAAAAATTTCAACTGGAATTTTAGCCATTTTTTGATGTGAAATTGTAAACATGTTGAAGTGGATTTTGAAAATTCTAGAGAGAATTTTAAAAGCTTTAACAGAATTTCTACAATTTTGAAAGGGATTTGAAAAGTTTCAATGGGAATGGGAAGAATTGGGACAAAAATTGGAAAATTTTTAAGGGACTTTGAAAAAATTTCAACTGGAATTTTAGCCATTTTTTTACGTGAAATTGTAAACATGTGGACATGGATTTTGAAAATTCTAGAGAGAATTTTAAAAGCTTTAACAGAATTTCTACAATTTTGAGAGGGATTTGAAAAGTTTCAATGGGAATGGGAAGAATTGGGACAAAAATTGGAAAATTTTTAAGGGACTTTGAAAAAATTTCAACTGGAATTTTAGCCATTTTTTTATGTGAAATTGTAAACATGTGGCCATGGATTTTGAAAATTCTAGAGAGAATTTAAAAGCTTCAAGAGAATTTCAACAATTTTGAGAGGGATTTGAAAAGTTTCAATGGGAATGGGAAGAATTGGGACAAAAATTGGAAAATTTTTAAGGGACTTTGAAAAAATTTCAACTGGAATTTTAGCAATTTTTTGACGTGAAATTGTAAACATGTTGAAGTGGATTTTGAAAATTCTAGAGAGAATTTTAAAAGCTTCAAGAGAATTTCAACAATTTTGAGAGGGATTTGAAAAGTTTCAATGGGAATGGGAAGAATTGGGACAAAAATTGGAAAATTTTTAAGGGACTTTGAAAAAATTTCAACTGGAATTTTAGCCATTTTTTGACGTGAAATTGTAAACATGTGGACATGGATTTTGAAAATTCTAGAGAGAATTTTAAAAGCTTCAAGAGAATTTCAACAATTTTGAGAGGGATTTGAAAAGTTTCAATGGGAATGGGAAGAATTGGGACAAAAATTGGAAAATTTTTAAGGGACTTTGAAAAAATTTCAACTGGAATTTTAGCCATTTTTTGACGTGAAATTGTAAACATGTGGACATGGATTTTGTAAATTCTAGAGAGAATTTTAAAGGCTTCAAGACAATTTCAACAATTTTGAGAGGGATTTGAAAAGTTTCAATGGGAATGGGAAGAATTGGGACAAAAATTGGAAAATTTTTAAGGGACTTTGAAAAAATTTCAACTGGAATTTTAGCCATTTTTTGACGTGAAATTGTAAACATGTGGCCATGGATTTTGAAAATTCTAGAGAGAATTTAAAAGCTTCAAGAGAATTTCAACAATTTTGAGAGGGATTTGAAAAGTTTCAATGGGAATGGGAAGAATTGGGACAAAAATTGGAAAATTTTTAAGGGACTTTGAAAAAATTTCAACTGGAATTTTAGCCATTTTTTTATGTGAAATTGTAAACATGTGGCCATGGATTTTGAAAATTCTAGAGAGAATTTAAAAGCTTCAAGAGAATTTCAACAATTTTGAGAGGGATTTGAAAAGTTTCAATGGGAATGGGAAGAATTGGGACAAAAATTGGAAAATTTTTAAGGGACTTTGAAAAAATTTCAACTGGAATTTTAGCAATTTTTTGACGTGAAATTGTAAACATGTGGCCATGGATTTTGAAAATTCTAGAGAGAATTTTAAAAGCTTCAAGAGAATTTCAACTATTTTGAGAGGGATTTGAAAAGTTTCAATGGGAATGGGAAGAATTGGGACAAAAATTGGAAAATTTTGAAGGGACTTTGAAAAAATTTCAACTGGAATTTTAGCCATTTTTTTATGTGAAATTGTAAACATGTGGACATGGATTTTGAAAATTCTAGAGAGAATTTTAAAAGCTTCAAGAGAATTTCAACAATTTTGAGAGGGATTTGAAAAGTTTCAATGGGAATGGGAAGAATTGGGACAAAAATTGGAAAATTTTTAAGGGACTTTGAAAAAATTTCAACTGGAATTTTAGCCATTTTTTGACGTGAAATTGTAAACATGTGGACATGGATTTTGAAAATTCTAGAGAGAATTTTAAAAGCTTCAAGAGAATTTCAACAATTTTGAGAGGGATTTGAAAAGTTTCAATGGGAATGGGAAGAATTGGGACAAAAATTGGAAAATTTTTAAGGGACTTTGAAAAAATTTCAACTGGAATTTTAGCCATTTTTTTATGTGAAATTGTAAACATGTGGACATGGATTTTGAAAATTCTAGAGAGAATTTTAAAAGCTTTAACAGAATTTCTACAATTTTGAAAGGGATTTGAAAAGTTTCAATGGGAATGGGAAGAATTGGGACAAAAATTGGAAAATTTTTAAGGGACTTTGAAAAAATTTCAACTGGAATTTTAGCAATTTTTTGACGTGAAATTGTAAACATGTGGCCATGGATTTTGAAAATTCTAGAGAGAATTTTAAAAGCTTCAAGAGAATTTCAACAATTTTGAGAGGGATTTGAAAAGTTTCAATGGGAATGGGAAGAATTGGGACAAAAATTGGAAAATTTTTCAGGGACTTTGAAAAAATTTCAACTGGAATTTTAGCCATTTTTTGACGTGAAATTGTAAACATGTGGACATGGATTTTTGAAAATTCTAGAGAGAATTTTAAAAGCTTCAAGAGAATTTCAACAATTTTGAGAGGGATTTGAAAAGTTTCAATGGGAATGGGAAGAATTGGGACAAAAATTGGAAAATTTTTAAGGGACTTTGAAAAAATTTCAACTGGAATTTTAGCCATTTTTTGACGTGAAATTGTAAACATGTGGCCATGGATTTTGAAAATTCTAGAGAGAATTTTAAAGGCTTCAAGAGAATTTCAACAATTTTGAGAGGGATTTGAAAAGTTTCAATGGGAATGGGAAGAATTGGGACAAAAATTGGAAAATTTTTAAGGGACTTTGAAAAAATTTCAACTGGAATTTTAGCCATTTTTTGACGTGAAATTGTAAACATGTGGACATGGATTTTGAAAATTCTAGAGAGAATTTTAAATGCTTCAACAGAATTTCTACAATTTTGAGAGGGATTTGAAAAGTTTCAATGGGAATGGGAAGAATTGGGACAAAAATTGGAAAATTTTTAAGGGACTTTGAAAAAATTTCAACTGGAATTTTAGCCATTTTTTTATGTGAAATTGTAAACATGTGGACATGGATTTTGAAAATTCTAGAGAGAATTTAAAAGCTTCAAGAGAATTTCAACAATTTTGAGAGGGATTTGAAAGGTTTCAATGGGAATGGGAAGAATTGGGACAAAAATTGGAAAATTTTTAAGGGACTTTGAAAAAATTTCAACTGGAATTTTAGCAATTTTTTGACGTGAAATTGTAAACATGTGGACATGGATTTTGAAAATTCTAGAGAGAATTTTAAAGGCTTCAAGACAATTTCAACAATTTTGAGAGGGATTTGAAAAGTTTCAATGGGAGTGGGAAGAATTGGGACAAAAATTGGAAAATTTTTAAGGGACTTTGAAAAAATTTCAACTGGAATTTTAGCCATTTTTTGACGTGAAATTGTAAACATGTTGAAGTGGATTTTGAAAATTCTAGAGAGAATTTTAAAAGCTTCAACAGAATTTCAACAATTTTGAGAGGGATTTGAAAAGTTTCAATGGGAATGGGAAGAATTGGGACAAAAATTGGAAAATTATTAAGGGACTTTGAAAAAATTTCAACTGGAATTTTAGCCATTTTTTGACGTGAAATTGTAAACATGTGGACATGGATTTTGAAAATTCTAGAGAGAATTTTAAAAGCTTCAACAGAATTTCAACAATTTTGAGAGGGATTTGAAAAGTTTCAATGGGAATGGGAAGAATTGGGACAAAAATTGGAAAATTTTTAAGGGACTTTGAAAAAATTTCAACTGGAATTTTAGCCATTTTTTGATGTGAAATTGTAAACATGTTGAAGTGGATTTTGAAAATTCTAGAGAGAATTTTAAAAGCTTTAACAGAATTTCTACAATTTTGAAAGGGATTTGAAAAGTTTCAATGGGAATGGGAAGAATTGGGACAAAAATTGGAAAATTTTTAAGGGACTTTGAAAAAATTTCAACTGGAATTTTAGCCATTTTTTTACGTGAAATTGTAAACATGTGGCCATGGATTTTGAAAATTCTAGAGAGAATTTTAAAAGCTTTAACAGAATTTCTACAATTTTGAGAGGGATTTGAAAAGTTTCAATGGGAATGGGAAGAATTGGGACAAAAATTGGAAAATTTTTCAGGGACTTTGAAAAAATTTCAACTGGAATTTTAGCAATTTTTTTACGTGAAATTGTAAACATGTGGCCATGGATTTTGAAAATTCTAGAGAGAATTTAAAAGCTTCAAGAGAATTTCAACAATTTTGAGAGGGATTTGAAAAGTTTCAATGGGAATGGGAAGAATTGGGACAAAAATTGGAAAATTTTTAAGGGACTTTGAAAAAATTTCAACTGGAATTTTAGCAATTTTTTGATGTGAAATTGTAAACATGTTGAAGTGGATTTTGAAAATTCTAGAGAGAATTTTAAAAGCTTCAAGAGAATTTCAACTATTTTGAGAGGGATTTGAAAAGTTTCAATGGGAATGGGAAGAATTGGGACAAAAATTGGAAAATTTTTAGGGGCTTTGAAAAAATTTCAACTGGAATTTTAGCCATTTTTTGACGTGAAATTGTAAACATGTGGACATGGATTTTGAAAATTCTAGAGAGAATTTTAAAAGCTTCAAGAGAATTTCAACAATTTTGAGAGGGATTTGAAAAGTTTCAATGGGAATGGGAAGAATTGGGACAAAAATTGGAAAATTTTTAAGGGACTTTGAAAAAATTTCAACTGGAATTTTAGCCATTTTTTGACGTGAAATTGTAAACATGTGGACATGGATTTTGTAAATTCTAGAGAGAATTTTAAAGGCTTCAAGACAATTTCAACAATTTTGAGAGGGATTTGAAAAGTTTCAATGGGAATGGGAAGAATTGGGACAAAAATTGGAAAATTTTTAAGGGACTTTGAAAAAATTTCAACTGGAATTTTAGCCATTTTTTTACGTGAAATTGTAAACATGTGGACATGGATTTTGAAAATTCTAGAGAGAATTTTAAAGGCTTCAAGACAATTTCAACAATTTTGAGAGGGATTTGAAAAGTTTCAATGGGAATGGGAAGAATTGGGACAAAAATTGGAAAATTTTTAAGGGACTTTGAAAAAATTTCAACTGGAATTTTAGCAATTTTTTGACGTGAAATTGTAAACATGTGGCCATGGATTTTGAAAATTCTAGAGAGAATTTTAAAAGCTTCAAGAGAATTTCAACAATTTTGAGAGGGATTTGAAAAGTTTCAATGGGAATGGGAAGAATTGGGACAAAAATTGGAAAATTTTTCAGGGACTTTGAAAAAATTTCAACTGGAATTTTAGCCATTTTTTGACGTGAAATTGTAAACATGTGGACATGGATTTTTGAAAATTCTAGAGAGAATTTTAAAAGCTTCAAGAGAATTTCAACAATTTTGAGAGGGATTTGAAAAGTTTCAATGGGAATGGGAAGAATTGGGACAAAAATTGGAAAATTTTTAAGGGACTTTGAAAAAATTTCAACTGGAATTTTAGCCATTTTTTTACGTGAAATTGTAAACATGTGGACATGGATTTTGAAAATTCTAGAGAGAATTTTAAAAGCTTTAACAGAATTTCTACAATTTTGAGAGGGATTTGAAAAGTTTCAATGGGAATGGGAAGAATTGGGACAAAAATTGGAAAATTTTTAAGGGACTTTGAAAAAATTTCAACTGGAATTTTAGCCATTTTTTTATGTGAAATTGTAAACATGTGGACATGGATTTTGAAAATTCTAGAGAGAATTTTAAATGCTTCAACAGAATTTCTACAATTTTGAGAGGGATTTGAAAAGTTTCAATGGGAATGGGAAGAATTGGGACAAAAATTGGAAAATTTTTAAGGGACTTTGAAAAAATTTCAACTGGAATTTTAGCAATTTTTTGACGTGAAATTGTAAACATGTGGCCATGGATTTTGAAAATTCTAGAGAGAATTTTAAAAGCTTCAACAGAATTTCAACAATTTTGAGAGGGATTTGAAAAGTTTCAATGGGAATGGGAAGAATTGGGACAAAAATTGGAAAATTTTTAAGGGACTTTGAAAAAATTTCAACTGGAATTTTAGCAATTTTTTGACGTGAAATTGTAAACATGTTGAAGTGGATTTTGAAAATTCTAGAGAGAATTTTAAAAGCTTCAAGAGAATTTCAACAATTTTGAGGATTTGAAAAGTTTCAATGGGAATGGGAAGAATTGGGACAAAAATTGGAAAATTTTTAAGGGACTTTGAAAAAATTTCAACTGGAATTTTAGCCATTTTTTGACGTGAAATTGTAAACATGTGGACATGGATTTTGAAAATTCTAGAGAGAATTTTAAAAGCTTCAAGAGAATTTCAACAATTTTGAGAGGGATTTGAAAAGTTTCAATGGGAATGGGAAGAATTGGGACAAAAATTGGAAAATTTTTAAGGGACTTTGAAAAAATTTCAACTGGAATTTTAGCCATTTTTTGACGTGAAATTGTAAACATGTGGACATGGATTTTGTAAATTCTAGAGAGAATTTTAAAGGCTTCAAGACAATTTCAACAATTTTGAGAGGGATTTGAAAAGTTTCAATGGGAATGGGAAGAATTGGGACAAAAATTGGAAAATTTTTAAGGGACTTTGAAAAAATTTCAACTGGAATTTTAGCCATTTTTTTACGTGAAATTGTAAACATGTGGACATGGATTTTGAAAATTCTAGAGAGAATTTTAAAGGCTTCAAGACAATTTCAACAATTTTGAGAGGGATTTGAAAAGTTTCAATGGGAATGGGAAGAATTGGGACAAAAATTGGAAAATTTTTAAGGGACTTTGAAAAAATTTCAACTGGAATTTTAGCAATTTTTTGACGTGAAATTGTAAACATGTGGCCATGGATTTTGAAAATTCTAGAGAGAATTTTAAAAGCTTCAAGAGAATTTCAACAATTTTGAGAGGGATTTGAAAAGTTTCAATGGGAATGGGAAGAATTGGGACAAAAATTGGAAAATTTTTCAGGGACTTTGAAAAAATTTCAACTGGAATTTTAGCCATTTTTTGACGTGAAATTGTAAACATGTGGACATGGATTTTGAAAATTCTAGAGAGAATTTTAAAAGCTTTAACAGAATTTCTACAATTTTGAGAGGGATTTGAAAAGTTTCAATGGGAATGGGAAGAATTGGGACAAAAATTGGAAAATTTTTAAGGGACTTTGAAAAAATTTCAACTGGAATTTTAGCCATTTTTTTACGTGAAATTGTAAACATGTGGACATGGATTTTGAAAATTCTAGAGAGAATTTTAAATGCTTCAACAGAATTTCTACAATTTTGAGAGGGATTTGAAAAGTTTCAATGGGAATGGGAAGAATTGGGACAAAAATTGGAAAATTTTTAAGGGACTTTGAAAAAATTTCAACTGGAATTTTAGCAATTTTTTGACGTGAAATTGTAAACATGTTGAAGTGGATTTTGAAAATTCTAGAGAGAATTTTAAAAGCTTCAAGAGAATTTCAACAATTTTGAGAGGGATTTGAAAAGTTTCAATGGGAATGGGAAGAATTGGGACAAAAATTGGAAAATTTTTAAGGGACTTTGAAAAAATTTCAACTGGAATTTTAGCAATTTTTTTATGTGAAATTGTAAACATGTGGACATGGATTTTTGAAAATTCTAGAGAGAATTTTAAAGGCTTCAAGACAATTTCAACAATTTTGAGAGGGATTTGAAAAGTTTCAATGGGAATGGGAAGAATTGGGACAAAAATTGGAAAATTTTTAAGGGACTTTGAAAAAATTTCAACTGGAATTTTAGCCATTTTTTGACGTGAAATTATAAACATGTGGCCATGGATTTTGAAAATTCTAGAGAGAATATTAAAGGCTTCAAGAGAATTTCAACAATTTTGAGAGGGATTTGAAAAGTTTCAATGGGAATGGGAAGAATTGGGACAAAAATTGGAAAATTTTTAAGGGACTTTGAAAAAATTTCAACTGGAATTTTAGCAAATTTTTGACGTGAAATTGTAAACATGTGGACATGGATTTTGAAAATTCTAGAGAGAATTTTAAAAGCTTCAAGAGAATTTCAACAATTTTGAGAGGGATTTGAAAAGTTTCAATGGGAATGGGAAGAATTGGGACAAAAATTGGAAAATTTTTAAGGGACTTTGAAAAAATTTCAACTGGAATTTTAGCCATTTTTTGACGTGAAATTGTAAACATGTGGCCATGGATTTTGAAAATTCTAGAGAGAATTTTAAAAGCTTCAAGAGAATTTCAACAATTTTGAGAGGGATTTGAAAAGTTTCAATGGGAATGGGAAGAATTGGGACAAAAATTGGAAAATTTTTAAGGGACTTTGAAAACATTTCAACTGGAATTTTAGCCATTTTTTTATGTGAAATTGTAAACATGTGGCCATGGATTTTGAAAATTCTAGAGAGAATTTAAAAGCTTCAAGAGAATTTCAACAATTTTGAGAGGGATTTGAAAAGTTTCAATGGGAATGGGAAGAATTGGGACAAAAATTGGAAAATTTTTAAGGGACTTTGAAAAAATTTCAACTGGAATTTTAGCCATTTTTTGACGTGAAATTGTAAACATGTGGCCATGGATTTTGAAAATTCTAGAGAGAATTTAAAAGCAAGCTTCAAGAGAATTTCAACAATTTTGAGAGGGATTTGAAAAGTTTCAATGGGAATGGGAAGAATTGGGACAAAAATTGGAAAATTTTTAAGGGACTTTGAAAAAATTTCAACTGGAATTTTAGCCATTTTTTGACGTGAAATTGTAAACATGTGGCCAGGGATTTTGAAAATTCTAGAGAGAATTTTAAAAGCTTCAAGAGAATTTCAACAATTTTGAGAGGGATTTGAAAAGTTTCAATGGGAATGGGAAGAATTGGGACAAAAATTGGAAAATTTTTAAGGGACTTTGAAAAAATTTCAACTGGAATTTTAGCAATTTTTTGACGTGAAATTGTAAACATGTGGCCATGGATTTTGAAAATTCTAGAGAGAATTTTAAAAGCTTCAACAGAATTTCAACAATTTTGAGAGGGATTTGAAAAGTTTCAATGGGAATGGGAAGAATTGGGACAAAAATTGGAAAATTTTGAAGGGACTTTGAAAAAATTTCAACTGGAATTTTAGCAATTTTTGACGTGAAATTGTAAACATGTGGACATGGATTTTGAAAATTCTAGAGAGAATTTTAAAAGCTTCAACAGAATTTCAACAAATTTTGAGAGGGATTTGAAAAGTTTCAATGGGAATGGGAAGAATTGGGACAAAAATTGGAAAATTTTTAAGGGACTTTGAAAAAATTTCAACTGGAATTTTAGCCATTTTTTTACGTGAAATTGTAAACATGTGGCCATGGATTTTGAAAATTCTAGAGAGAATTTTAAAAGCTTCAAGAGAATTTCAACAATTTTGAGAGGGATTTGAAAAGTTTCAATGGGAATGGGAAGAATTGGGACAAAAATTGGAAAATTTTTAAGGGACTTTGAAAAAATTTCAACTGGAATTTTAGCCATTTTTTTATGTGAAATTGTAAACATGTGGCCATGGATTTTGAAAATTCTAGAGAGAATTTTAAAAGCTTCAACAGAATTTCAACAATTTTGAGAGGGATTTGAAAAGTTTCAATGGGAATGGGAAGAATTGGGACAAAAATTGGAAAATTTTTAAGGGACTTTGAAAAAATTTCAACTGGAATTTTAGCCATTTTTTGACGTGAAATTGTAAACATGTGGCCATGGATTTTGAAAATTCTAGAGAGAATTTAAAAGCTTCAAGAGAATTTCAACAATTTTGAGAGGGATTTGAAAAGTTTCAATGGGAATGGGAAGAATTGGGACAAAAATTGGAAAATTTTGAAGGGACTTTGAAAAAATTTCAACTGGAATTTTAGCAATTTTTTTATGTGAAATTATAAACATGTGGACATGGATTTTTGAAAATTCTAGAGAGAATGTTAAAAGCTTCAACAGAATTTCAACAATTTTGAGAGGGATTTGAAAGTTTCAATGGGAATGGGAAGAATTGGGACAAAAATTGGAAAATTTTTAAGGGGACTTTGAAAAATTTCAACTGGAATTTTAGCCAATTTTATGTGAAATTGTAACATGTGGCCATGGATTTTGAAAATTCTAGAGAGAATTTAAAAGCTTCAAGAGAATTTCAACAATTTTGAGAGGGATTTGAAAAGTTTCAATGGGAATGGGAAGAATTGGGACAAAAATTGGAAAATTTTGAAGGGACTTTGAAAAAATTTCAACTGGAATTTTAGCAATTTTTTGACGTGAAATTGTAAACATGTGGCCATGGATTTTGAAAATTCTAGAGAGAATTTTAAAAGCTTCAACAGAATTTCAACAATTTTGAGAGGGATTTGAAAAGTTTCAATGGGAATGGGAAGAATTGGGACAAAAATTGGAAAATTTTTAAGGGACTTTGAAAAAATTTCAACTGGAATTTTAGCCATTTTTTGACGTGAAATTATAAACATGTGGCCATGGATTTTGAAAATTCTAGAGAGAATTTTAAAAGCTTCAAGAGAATTTCAACAATTTTGAGAGGGATTTGAAAAGTTTCAATGGGAATGGGAAGAATTGGGACAAAAATTGGAAAATTTTTAAGGGACTTTGAAAAAATTTCAACTGGAATTTTAGCAATTTTTTGACGTGAAATTGTAAACATGTGGACATGGATTTTGAAAATTCTAGAGAGAATTTTAAAAGCTTCAACAGAATTTCAACAATTTTGAGAGGGATTTGAAAAGTTTCAATGGGAATGGGAAGAATTGGGACAAAAATTGGAAAATTTTTAAGGGACTTTGAAAAAATTTCAACTGGAATTTTAGCCATTTTTTTACGTGAAATTGTAAACATGTGGCCATGGATTTTGAAAATTCTAGAGAGAATTTTAAAAGCTTCAAGAGAATTTCAACAATTTTGAGAGGGATTTGAAAAGTTTCAATGGGAATGGGAAGAATTGGGACAAAAATTGGAAAATTTTTAAGGGACTTTGAAAAAATTTCAACTGGAATTTTAGCCATTTTTTTATGTGAAATTGTAAACATGTGGCCATGGATTTTGAAAATTCTAGAGAGAATTTTAAAAGCTTCAACAGAATTTCAACAATTTTGAGAGGGATTTGAAAAGTTTCAATGGGAATGGGAAGAATTGGGACAAAAATTGGAAAATTTTTAAGGGACTTTGAAAAAATTTCAACTGGAATTTTAGCCATTTTTTGACGTGAAATTGTAAACATGTGGCCATGGATTTTGAAAATTCTAGAGAGAATTTAAAAGCTTCAAGAGAATTTCAACAATTTTGAGAGGGATTTGAAAAGTTTCAATGGGAATGGGAAGAATTGGGACAAAAATTGGAAAATTTTTAAGGGACTTTGAAAAAATTTCAACTGGAATTTTAGCCATTTTTTTATGTGAAATTATAAACATGTGGACATGGATTTTTGAAAATTCTAGAGAGAATGTTAAAAGCTTCAACAGAATTTCAACAATTTTGAGAGGGATTTGAAAAGTTTCAATGGGAATGGGAAGAATTGGGACAAAAATTGGAAAATTTTTAAGGGACTTTGAAAAAATTTCAACTGGAATTTTAGCCATTTTTTGACGTGAAATTATAAACATGTGGCCATGGATTTTGAAAATTCTAGAGAGAATTTTAAAAGCTTCAAGAGAATTT
Organism: Streptopelia decaocto; assembly: GCF_964273445.1. Lineage (NCBI taxonomy): Eukaryota > Metazoa > Chordata > Aves > Columbiformes > Columbidae > Streptopelia > Streptopelia decaocto. The sequence continues at coordinate 44,957 of NW_028117238.1, read as the reverse complement.
CAACAATTTTGAGAGGGATTTGAAAAGTTTCAATGGGAATGGGAAGAATTGGGACAAAAATTGGAAAATTTTTAAGGGACTTTGAAAAAATTTCAACTGGAATTTTAGCAATTTTTTGACGTGAAATTGTAAACATGTGGACATGGATTTTGAAAATTCTAGAGAGAATTTTAAAAGCTTCAAGAGAATTTCAACAATTTTGAGAGGGATTTGAAAAGTTTCAATGGGAATGGGAAGAATTGGGACAAAAATTGGAAAATTTTTAAGGGACTTTGAAAAAATTTCAACTGGAATTTTAGCCATTTTTTGACGTGAAATTGTAAACATGTGGCCATGGATTTTGAAAATTCTAGAGAGAATTTTAAAAGCTTCAAGAGAATTTCAACAATTTTGAGAGGGATTTGAAAAGTTTCAATGGGAATGGAAGAATTGGGACAAAAATTGGAAAATTTTTAAGGGACTTTGAAAAAATTTCAACTGGAATTTTAGCAATTTTTTGACGTGAAATTGTAAACATGTTGAAGTGGATTTTGAAAATTCTAGAGAGAATTTTAAAAGCTTCAAGAGAATTTCAACAATTTTGAGAGGGATTTGAAAAGTTTCAATGGGAATGGGAAGAATTGGGACAAAATTGGAAAATTTTTAAGGGACTTTGAAAAATTTCAACTGGAATTTTAGCAATTTTTTGACGTGAAATTGTAAACATGTGGCCATGGATTTTGAAAATTCTAGAGAGAATTTTAAAAGCTTCAACAGAATTTCAACAATTTTGAGAGGGATTTGAAAAGTTTCAATGGGAATGGGAAGAATTGGGACAAAAAATGGAAAATTTTTAAGGGACTTTGAAAAAATTTCAACTGGAATTTTAGCCATTTTTTACGTGAAATTGTAAACATGTGGACATGGATTTTGAAAATTCTAGAGAGAATGTTAAAGGCTTCAAGAGAATTTCAACAATTTTGAGAGGGATTTGAAAAGTTTCAATGGGAATGGGAAGAATTGGGACAAAAATTGGAAAATTTTTAAGGGACTTTGAAAAAATTTCAACTGGAATTTTAGCAATTTTTTGACGTGAAATTGTAAACATGTGGACATGGATTTTGAAAATTCTAGAGAGAATTTAAAAGCTTCAAGAGAATTTCAACAATTTTGAGAGGGATTTGAAAAGTTTCAATGGGAATGGGAAGAATTGGGACAAAAATTGGAAAATTTTTAAGGGACTTTGAAAAAATTTCAACTGGAATTTTAGCAATTTTTTTATGTGAAATTATAAACATGTGGACATGGATTTTTGAAAATTCTAGAGAGAATTTTAAAAGCTTCAACAGAATTTCAACAATTTTGAGAGGGATTTGAAAAGTTTCAATGGGAATGGGAAGAATTGGGACAAAAATTGGAAAATTTTTAAGGGACTTTGAAAAAATTTCAACTGGAATTTTAGCAATTTTTTGACGTGAAATTGTAAACATGTGGCCATGGATTTTGAAAATTCTAGAGAGAATTTTAAAAGCATCAACAGAATTTCAACAATTTTGAGAGGGATTTGAAAAGTTTCAATGGGAATGGGAAGAATTGGGACAAAAATTGGAAAATTTTTAAGGGACTTTGAAAAAATTTCAACTGGAATTTTAGCAATTTTTTTACGTGAAATTGTAAACATGTTGAAGTGGATTTTGAAAATTCTAGAGAGAATTTTAAAGGCTTCAAGAGAATTTCAACAATTTTGAGAGGGATTTGAAAAGTTTCAGTGGGAATGGGAAGAATTGGGACAAAAATTGGAAAATTTTTAAGGGACTTTGAAAAAATTTCAACTGGAATTTTAGCCATTTTTTTACGTGAAATTGTAAACATGTGGCCATGGATTTTGAAAATTCTAGAGAGAATTTTAAAAGCTTCAACAGAATTTCAACAATTTTGAGAGGGATTTGAAAAGTTTCAATGGGAATGGGAAGAATTGGGACAAAAATTGGAAAATTTTTAAGGGACTTTGAAAAAATTTCAACTGGAATTTTAGCCATTTTTTGACGTGAAATTGTAAACATGTGGACATGGATTTTGAAAATTCTAGAGAGAATTTTAAAAGCTTCAACAGAATTTCTACAATTTTGAGAGGGATTTGAAAAGTTTCAATGGGAATGGGAAGAATTGGGACAAAAATTGGAAAATTTTTAAGGGACTTTGAAAAAATTTCAACTGGAATTTTAGCAATTTTTTGACGTGAAATTGTAAACATGTTGAAGTGGATTTTGAAAATTCTAGAGAGAATTTTAAAAGCTTCAAGAGAATTTCAACAATTTTGAGAGGGATTTGAAAAGTTTCAATGGGAATGGGAAGAATTGGGACAAAAATTGGAAAATTTTTAAGGGACTTTGAAAAAATTTCAACTGGAATTTTAGCAATTTTTTTATGTGAAATTATAAACATGTGGACATGGATTTTTGAAAATTCTAGAGAGAATTTTAAAAGCTTCAACAGAATTTCAACAATTTTGAGAGGGATTTGAAAAGTTTCAATGGGAATGGGAAGAATTGGGACAAAAATGGGAAAATTTTTAAGGGACTTTGAAAAAATTTCAACTGGAATTTTAGCCATTTTTTGACATGAAATTGTAAACATGTGGCCATGGATTTTGAAAATTCTAGAGAGAATTTTAAAGGCTTCAAGAGAATTTCAACAATTTTGAGAGGGATTTGAAAAGTTTCAATGGGAATGGGAAGAATTGGGACAAAAATTGGAAAATTTTTAAGGGACTTTGAAAAAATTTCAACTGGAATTTTAGCAATTTTTTGACGTGAAATTGTAAACATGTGGCCATGGATTTTGAAAATTCTAGAGAGAATTTTAAAAGCTTCAAGAGAATTTCAACAATTTTGAGAGGGATTTGAAAAGTTTCAATGGGAATGGGAAGAATTGGGACAAAAATTGGAAAATTTTTAAGGGACTTTGAAAAAATTTCAACTGGAATTTTAGCCATTTTTTGACGTGAAATTGTAAACATGTGGCCATGGATTTTGAAAATTCTAGAGAGAATTTTAAAAGCTTCAACAGAATTTCAACAATTTTGAGAGGGATTTGAAAAGTTTCAATGGGAATGGGAAGAATTGGGACAAAAATTGGAAAATTTTTAAGGGACTTTGAAAAAATTTCAACTGGAATTTTAGCCATTTTTTGACGTGAAATTGTAAACATGTGGCCATGGATTTCGAAAATTCTAGAGAGAATTTTAAAAGCTTCAACAGAATTTCAACAATTTTGAGAGGGATTTGAAAAGTTTCAATGGGAATGGGAAGAATTGGGACAAAAATTGGAAAATTTTTAAGGGACTTTGAAAAAATTTCAACTGGAATTTTAGCAATTTTTTGACGTGAAATTGTAAACATGTGGCCATGGATTTTGAAAATTCTAGAGAGAATTTTAAAAGCTTCAACAGAATTTCAACAATTTTGAGAGGGATTTGAAAAGTTTCAATGGGAATGGGAAGAATTGGGACAAAAATTGGAAAATTTTTAAGGGACTTTGAAAAAATGTCAACTGGAATTTTAGCCATTTTTTGACGTGAAATTGTAAACATGTGGACATGGATTTTGAAAATTCTAGAGAGAATTTTAAAGGCTTCAAGACAATTTCAACAATTTTGAGAGGGATTTGAAAAGTTTCAATGGGAATGGGAAGAATTGGGACAAAAATTGGAGAATTTTTAAGGGACTTTGAAAAAATTTCAACTGGAATTTTAGCCATTTTTTGACGTGAAATTGTAAACATGTGGACATGGATTTTGAAAATTCTAGAGAGAATTTTAAAAGCTTCAAGAGAATTTCAACCATTTTGAGAGGGATTTGAAAAGTTTCAATGGGAATGGGAAGAATTGGGACAAAAATTGGAAAATTTTTAAGGGACTTTGAAAAAATTTCAACTGGAATTTTAGCCATTTTTTTATGTGAAATTGTAAACATGTGGACATGGATTTTGAAAATTCTAGAGAGAATTTTAAAAGCTTCAACAGAATTTCAACAATTTTGAGAGGGATTTGAAAAGTTTCAATGGGAATGGGAAGAATTGGGACAAAAATTGGAAAATTTTTAAGGGACTTTGAAAAAATTTCAACTGGAATTTTAGCAATTTTTTACGTGAAATTGTAAACATGTTGAAGTGGATTTTGAAAATTCTAGAGAGAATTTTAAAAGCTTCAACAGAATTTCAACAATTTTGAGAGGGATTTGAAAAGTTTCAATGGGAATGGGAAGAATTGGGACAAAAATTGGGAAATTTTTCAGGGACTTTGAAAAAATTTCAACTGGAATTTTAGCCATTTTTTGACGTGAAATTGTAAACATGTGGACATGGATTTTGAAAATTCTAGAGAGAATTTTAAAAGCTTCAAGAGAATTTCAACAATTTTGAGAGGGATTTGAAAAGTTTCAATGGGAATGGGAAGAATTGGGACAAAAATTGGAAAATTTTTAAGGGACTTTGAAAAAATTTCAATTGGAATTTTAGCCATTTTTTTATGTGAAATTGTAAACATGTGGCCATGGATTTTGAAAATTCTAGAGAGAATTTTAAAAGCTTCAACAGAATTTCAACAATTTTGAGAGGGATTTGAAAAGTTTCAATGGGAATGGGAAGAATTGGGACAAAAATTGGAAAATTTTTAAGGGACTTTGAAAAAATTTCAATTGGAATTTTAGCCATTTTTTATGTGAAATTGTAAACATGTGGCCATGGATTTTGAAAATTCTAGAGAGAATTTAAAAGCTTCAAGAGAATTTCAACAATTTTGAGAGGGATTTGAAAAGTTTCAATGGGAATGGGAAGAATTGGGACAAAAATTGGAAAATTTTTAAGGGACTTTGAAAAAATTTCAACTGGAATTTTAGCAATTTTTTTATGTGAAATTATAAACATGTGGACATGGATTTTTGAAAATTCTAGAGAGAATTTTAAAAGCTTCAACAGAATTTCAACAATTTTGAGAGGGATTTGAAAAGTTTCAATGGGAATGGGAAGAATTGGGACAAAAATTGGAAAATTTTTAAGGGACTTTGAAAAAATTTCAACTGGAATTTTAGCCATTTTTTTACGTGAAATTGTAAACATGTGGCCATGGATTTTGAAAATTCTAGAGAGAATTTTAAAGGCTTCAAGAGAATTTCAACAATTTTGAGAGGGATTTGAAAAGTTTCAATGGGAATGGGAAGAATTGGGACAAAAATTGGAAAATTTTTAAGGGACTTTGAAAAAATTTCAACTGGAATTTTAGCAATTTTTTGACGTGAAATTGTAAACATGTGGCCATGGATTTTGAAAATTCTAGAGAGAATTTTAAAAGCTTCAACAGAATTTCAACAATTTTGAGAGGGATTTGAAAAGTTTCAATGGGAATGGGAAGAATTGGGACAAAAATTGGAAAATTTTTAAGGGACTTTGAAAAAATTTCAACTGGAATTTTAGCCATTTTTTTACGTGAAATTGTAAACATGTGGACATGGATTTTGAAAATTCTAGAGAGAATGTTAAAGGCTTCAAGAGAATTTCAACAATTTTGAGAGGGATTTGAAAAGTTTCAATGGGAATGGGAAGAATTGGGACAAAAATTGGAAAATTTTTAAGGGACTTTGAAAAAATTTCAACTGGAATTTTAGCAATTTTTTGACGTGAAATTGTAAACATGTGGACATGGATTTTGAAAATTCTAGAGAGAATTTAAAAGCTTCAAGAGAATTTCAACAATTTTGAGAGGGATTTGAAAAGTTTCAATGGGAATGGGAAGAATTGGGACAAAAATTGGAAAATTTTTAAGGGACTTTGAAAAAATTTCAACTGGAATTTTAGCCATTTTTTGACGTGAAATTGTAAACATGTGGCCATGGATTTTGAAAATTCTAGAGAGAATTTTAAAAGCTTCAACAGAATTTCAACAATTTTGAGAGGGATTTGAAAAGTTTCAATGGGAATGGGAAGAATTGGGACAAAAATTGGAAAATTTTTAAGGGACTTTGAAAAAATTTCAACTGGAATTTTAGCCATTTTTTGACGTGAAATTGTAAACATGTGGCCATGGATTTCGAAAATTCTAGAGAGAATTTTAAAAGCTTCAACAGAATTTCAACAATTTTGAGAGGGATTTGAAAAGTTTCAATGGGAATGGGAAGAATTGGGACAAAAATTGGAAAATTTTTAAGGGACTTTGAAAAAATTTCAACTGGAATTTTAGCAATTTTTTGACGTGAAATTGTAAACATGTGGCCATGGATTTTGAAAATTCTAGAGAGAATTTTAAAAGCTTCAACAGAATTTCAACAATTTTGAGAGGGATTTGAAAAGTTTCAATGGGAATGGGAAGAATTGGGACAAAAATTGGAAAATTTTTAAGGGACTTTGAAAAAATGTCAACTGGAATTTTAGCCATTTTTTGACGTGAAATTGTAAACATGTGGACATGGATTTTGAAAATTCTAGAGAGAATTTTAAAGGCTTCAAGACAATTTCAACAATTTTGAGAGGGATTTGAAAAGTTTCAATGGGAATGGGAAGAATTGGGACAAAAATTGGAGAATTTTTAAGGGACTTTGAAAAAATTTCAACTGGAATTTTAGCCATTTTTTGACGTGAAATTGTAAACATGTGGACATGGATTTTGAAAATTCTAGAGAGAATTTTAAAAGCTTCAAGAGAATTTCAACCATTTTGAGAGGGATTTGAAAAGTTTCAATGGGAATGGGAAGAATTGGGACAAAAATTGGAAAATTTTTAAGGGACTTTGAAAAAATTTCAACTGGAATTTTAGCCATTTTTTTATGTGAAATTGTAAACATGTGGACATGGATTTTGAAAATTCTAGAGAGAATTTTAAAAGCTTCAACAGAATTTCAACAATTTTGAGAGGGATTTGAAAAGTTTCAATGGGAATGGGAAGAATTGGGACAAAAATTGGAAAATTTTTAAGGGACTTTGAAAAAATTTCAACTGGAATTTTAGCAATTTTTTACGTGAAATTGTAAACATGTTGAAGTGGATTTTGAAAATTCTAGAGAGAATTTTAAAAGCTTCAACAGAATTTCAACAATTTTGAGAGGGATTTGAAAAGTTTCAATGGGAATGGGAAGAATTGGGACAAAAATTGGGAAATTTTTCAGGGACTTTGAAAAAATTTCAACTGGAATTTTAGCCATTTTTTGACGTGAAATTGTAAACATGTGGACATGGATTTTGAAAATTCTAGAGAGAATTTTAAAAGCTTCAAGAGAATTTCAACAATTTTGAGAGGGATTTGAAAAGTTTCAATGGGAATGGGAAGAATTGGGACAAAAATTGGAAAATTTTTAAGGGACTTTGAAAAAATTTCAATTGGAATTTTAGCCATTTTTTTATGTGAAATTGTAAACATGTGGCCATGGATTTTGAAAATTCTAGAGAGAATTTTAAAAGCTTCAACAGAATTTCAACAATTTTGAGAGGGATTTGAAAAGTTTCAATGGGAATGGGAAGAATTGGGACAAAAATTGGAAAATTTTTAAGGGACTTTGAAAAAATTTCAATTGGAATTTTAGCCATTTTTTATGTGAAATTGTAAACATGTGGCCATGGATTTTGAAAATTCTAGAGAGAATTTAAAAGCTTCAAGAGAATTTCAACAATTTTGAGAGGGATTTGAAAAGTTTCAATGGGAATGGGAAGAATTGGGACAAAAATTGGAAAATTTTTAAGGGACTTTGAAAAAATTTCAACTGGAATTTTAGCAATTTTTTTATGTGAAATTATAAACATGTGGACATGGATTTTTGAAAATTCTAGAGAGAATTTTAAAAGCTTCAACAGAATTTCAACAATTTTGAGAGGGATTTGAAAAGTTTCAATGGGAATGGGAAGAATTGGGACAAAAATTGGAAAATTTTTAAGGGACTTTGAAAAAATTTCAACTGGAATTTTAGCCATTTTTTGACGTGAAATTGTAAACATGTGGCCATGGATTTTGAAAATTCTAGAGAGAATTTTAAAGGCTTCAAGAGAATTTCAACAATTTTGAGAGGGATTTGAAAAGTTTCAATGGGAATGGGAAGAATTGGGACAAAAATTGGAAAATTTTTAAGGGACTTTGAAAAAATTTCAATTGGAATTTTAGCCATTTTTTTATGTGAAATTGTAAACATGTGGCCATGGATTTTGAAAATTCTAGAGAGAATTTAAAAGCTTCAAGAGAATTTCAACAATTTTGAGAGGGATTTGAAAAGTTTCAATGGGAATGGGAAGAATTGGGACAAAAATTGGAAAATTTTTAAGGGACTTTGAAAAAATTTCAACTGGAATTTTAGCAATTTTTTGACGTGAAATTGTAAACATGTGGCCATGGATTTTGAAAATTCTAGAGAGAATTTTAAAAGCTTCAAGAGAATTTCAACAATTTTGAGAGGGATTTGAAAAGTTTCAATGGGAATGGGAAGAATTGGGACAAAAATTGGAAAATTTTTAAGGGACTTTGAAAAAATTTCAACTGGAATTTTAGCAATTTTTTTATGTGAAATTATAAACATGTGGACATGGATTTTTGAAAATTCTAGAGAGAATTTTAAAAGCTTCAACAGAATTTCAACAATTTTGAGAGGGATTTGAAAAGTTTCAATGGGAATGGGAAGAATTGGGACAAAAATTGGAAAATTTTTCAGGGACTTTGAAAAAATTTCAACTGGAATTTTAGCCATTTTTTTACGTGAAATTGTAAACATGTGGCCATGGATTTTGAAAATTCTAGAGAGAATTTTAAAGGCTTCAAGAGAATTTCAACAATTTTGAGAGGGATTTGAAAAGTTTCAATGGGAATGGGAAGAATTGGGACAAAAATTGGAAAATTTTTAAGGGACTTTGAAAAAATTTCAACTGGAATTTTAGCCATTTTTTGACGTGAAATTGTAAACATGTGGACATGGATTTTGAAAATTCTAGAGGGAATTTTAAAAGCTTTAACAGAATTTCTACAATTTTGAGAGGGATTTGAAAAGTTTCAATGGGAATGGGAAGAATTGGGACAAAAATTGGAAAATTTTTAAGGGACTTTGAAAAAATTTCAACTGGAATTTTAGCCATTTTTTTATGTGAAATTGTAAACATGTGGCCATGGATTTTGAAAATTCTAGAGAGAATTTAAAAGCTTCAAGAGAATTTCAACAATTTTGAGAGGGATTTGAAAAGTTTCAATGGGAATGGGAAGAATTGGGACAAAAATTGGAAAATTTTTAAGGGACTTTGAAAAAATTTCAACTGGAATTTTAGCAATTTTTTGACGTGAAATTGTAAACATGTGGACATGGATTTTGAAAATTCTAGAGAGAATTTTAAAAGCTTCAAGAGAATTTCAACAATTATGAGAGGGATTTGAAAAGTTTCAATGGGAATGGGAAGAATTGGGACAAAAATTGGAAAATTTTTAAGGGACTTTGAAAAAATTTCAACTGGAATTTTAGCAATTTTTTGACGTGAAATTGTAAACATGTGGACATGGATTTTGAAAATTCTAGAGAGAATTTTAAAAGCTTCAACAGAATTTCAACAATTTTGAGAGGGATTTGAAAAGTTTCAATGGGAATGGGAAGAATTGGGACAAAAAATGGAAAATTTTTAAGGGACTTTGAAAAAATTTCAACTGGAATTTTAGCCATTTTTTGACGTGAAATTGTAAACATGTGGCCATGGATTTTGAAAATTCTAGAGAGAATTTTAAAAGCTTCAAGAGAATTTCAACAATTTTGAGAGGGATTTGAAAAGTTTCAATGGGAATGGGAAGAATTGGGACAAAAATTGGAAAATTTTTCAGGGACTTTGAAAAAATTTCAACTGGAATTTTAGCAATTTTTTGACGTGAAATTGTAAACATGTGGACATGGATTTTGAAAATTCTAGAGAGAATTTTAAAAGCTTCAACAGAATTTCAACAATTTTGAGAGGGATTTGAAAAGTTTCAATGGGAATGGGAAGAATTGGGACAAAAATTGGAAAATTTTTAAGGGACTTTGAAAAAATTTCAACTGGAATTTTAGCCATTTTTTTACGTGAAATTGTAAACATGTGGACATGGATTTTGAAAATTCTAGAGAGAATTTAAAAGCTTCAAGAGAATTTCTACAGTTTTGAGAGGGATTTGAAAAGTTTCAATGGGAATGGGAAGAATTGGGACAAAAATTGGAAAATTTTTAAGGGACTTTGAAAAAATTTCAACTGGAATTTTAGCCATTTTTTGACGTGAAATTGTAAACATGTGGACATGGATTTTGAAAATTCTAGAGAGAATTTTAAAAGCTTCAACAGAATTTCAACAATTTTGAGAGGGATTTGAAAAGTTTCAATGGGAATGGGAAGAATTGGGACAAAAATTGGAAAATTTTTAAGGGACTTTGAAAAAATTTCAACTGGAATTTTAGCCATTTTTTTATGTGAAATTGTAAACATGTGGCCATGGATTTTGAAAATTCTAGAGAGAATTTTAAAAGCTTCAACAGAATTTCAACAATTTTGAGAGGGATTTGAAAAGTTTCAATGGGAATGGGAAGAATTGGGACAAAAATTGGAAAATTTTTAAGGGACTTTGAAAAAATTTCAACTGGAATTTTAGCCATTTTTTTATGTGAAATTGTAAACATGTGGACATGGATTTTGAAAATTCTAGAGAGAATTTTAAAAGCTTCAACAGAATTTCAACACTTTTGAGAGGGATTTGAAAAGTTTCAATGGGAATGGGAAGAATTGGGACAAAAATTGGAAAATTTTTAAGGGACTTTGAAAAAATTTCAATTGGAATTTTAGCCATTTTTTTATGTGAAATTGTAAACATGTGGCCATGGATTTTGAAAATTCTAGAGAGAATTTAAAAGCTTCAAGAGAATTTCAACAATTTTGAGAGGGATTTGAAAAGTTTCAATGGGAATGGGAAGAATTGGGACAAAAATTGGAAAATTTTTAAGGGACTTTGAAAAAATTTCAACTGGAATTTTAGCAATTTTTTTATGTGAAATTATAAACATGTGGACATGGATTTTTGAAAATTCTAGAGAGAATTTTAAAAGCTTCAACAGAATTTCAACAATTTTGAGAGGGATTTGAAAAGTTTCAATGGGAATGGGAAGAATTGGGACAAAAATTGGAAAATTTTTGAGGGACTTTGAAAAAATTTCAACTGGAATTTTAGCCATTTTTTTACGTGAAATTGTAAACATGTGGCCATGGATTTTGAAAATTCTAGAGAGAATTTTAAAGGCTTCAAGAGAATTTCAACAATTTTGAGAGGGATTTGAAAAGTTTCAATGGGAATGGGAAGAATTGGGACAAAAATTGGAAAATTTTTCAGGGACTTTGAAAAAATTTCAACTGGAATTTTAGCAATTTTTTGACGTGAAATTGTAAACATGTGGCCATGGATTTTGAAAATTCTAGACAGAATTTTAAAAGCTTCAACAGAATTTCAACAATTTTGAGACGGATTTGAAAAGTTTCAATGGGAATGGGAAGAATTGGGACAAAAATTGGAAAATTTTTAAGGGACTTTGAAAAAATTTCAACTGGAATTTTAGCCATTTTTTGACGTGAAATTGTAAACATGTGGCCATGGACTTTGAAAATTCTAGAGAGAATTTTAAAAGCTTCAACAGAATTTCAACAATTTTGAGAGGGATTTGAAAAGTTTCAATGGGAATGGGAAGAATTGGGACAAAAATTGGAAAATTTTTAAGGGACTTTGAAAAAATTTCAACTGGAATTTTAGCCATTTTTTGACGTGAAATTGTAAACATGAGGCCATGGATTTTGAAAATTCTAGAGAGAATTTTAAAGGCTTCAAGACAATTTCAACAATTTTGAGAGGGATTTGAAAAGTTTCAATGGGAATGGGAAGAATTGGGACAAAAATTGGAGAATTTTTAAGGGACTTTGAAAAAATTTCAACTGGAATTTTAGCAATTTTTTGACGTGAAATTGTAAACATGTGGCCATGGATTTTGAAAATTCTAGAGAGAATTTTAAAAGCTTCAACAGAATTTCAACAATTTTGAGAGGGATTTGAAAAGTTTCAATGGGAATGGGAAGAATTGGGACAAAAATTGGAAAATTTTTAAGGGACTTTGAAAAAATTTCAACTGGAATTTTAGCCATTTTTTGACGTGAAATTGTAAACATGTGGACATGGATTTTGAAAATTCTAGAGAGAATTTTAAAAGCTTCAACAGAATTTCAACAATTTTGAGAGGGATTTGAAAAGTTTCAATGGGAATGGGAAGAATTGGGACAAAAATTGGAAAATTTTTAAGGGACTTTGAAAAAATTTCAACTGGAATTTTAGCAATTTTTTACGTGAAATTGTAAACATGTTGAAGTGGACTTTGAAAATTCTAGAGAGAATTTTAAAAGCTTCAACAGAATTTCAACAATTTTGAGAGGGATTTGAAAAGTTTCAATGGGAATGGGAAGAATTGGGACAAAAATTGGGAAATTTTTCAGGGACTTTGAAAAAATTTCAAGTGGAATTTTAGCCATTTTTTGACGTGAAATTGTAAACATGTGGCCATGGATTTTGAAAATTCTAGAGAGAATTTTAAAAGCTTCAAGAGAATTTCAACAATTTTGAGAGGGATTTGAAAAGTTTCAATGGGAATGGGAAGAATTGGGACAAAAATTGGAAAATTTTTAAGGGACTTTGAAAAAATTTCAACTGGAATTTTAGCAATTTTTTTACGTGAAATTGTAAACATGTGGCCATGGATTTTGAAAATTCTAGAGAGAATTTTAAAAGCTTCAAGAGAATTTCAACAATTTTGAGAGGGATTTGAAAAGTTTCAATGGGAATGGGAAGAATTGGGACAAAAATTGGAAAATTTTGAAGGGACTTTGAAAAAATTTCAACTGGAATTTTAGCCATTTTTTGACGTGAAATTGTAAACATGTGGACATGGATTTTGAAAATTCTAGAGAGAATTTTAAAAGCTTCAACAGAATTTCAACAATTTTGAGAGGGATTTGAAAAGTTTCAATGGGAATGGGAAGAATTGGGACAAAAATTGGAAAATTTTTAAGGGACTTTGAAAAAATTTCAACTGGAATTTTAGCCATTTTTTGACGTGAAATTGTAAACATGTGGACATGGATTTTGAAAATTCTAGAGAGAATTTTAAAAGCTTTAACAGAATTTCAACAATTTTGAGAGGGATTTGAAAAGTTTCAATGGGAATGGGAAGAATTGGGACAAAAATTGGAAAATTTTTAAGGGACTTTGAAAAAATTTCAATTGGAATTTTAGCCATTTTTTTATGTGAAATTGTAAACATGTGGCCATGGATTTTGAAAATTCTAGAGAGAATTTAAAAGCTTCAACAGAATTTCAACAATTTTGAGAGGGATTTGAAAAGTTTCAATGGGAATGGGAAGAATTGGGACAAAAATTGGAAAATTTTTAAGGGACTTTGAAAAAATTTCAACTGGAATTTTAGCCATTTTTTGACATGAAATTGTAAACATGTGGACATGGATTTTGAAAATTCTAGAGAGAATTTTAAAAGCTTCAACAGAATTTCAACAATTTTGAGAGGGATTTGAAAAGTTTCAATGGGAATGGGAAGAATTGGGACAAAAATTGGAAAATTTTTAAGGGACTTTGAAAAAATTTCAACTGGAATTTTAGCCATTTTTTGACGTGAAATTGTAAACATGTGGACATGGATTTTGAAAATTCTAGAGAGAATTTTAAAAGCTTTAACAGAATTTCAACAATTTTGAGAGGGATTTGAAAAGTTTCAATGGGAATGGGAAGAATTGGGACAAAAATTGGAAAATTTTTAAGGGACTTTGAAAAAATTTCAACTGGAATTTTAGCAATTTTTTGACGTGAAATTGTAAATATGTGGCCATGGACTTTGAAAATTCTAGAGAGAATTTTAAAGGCTTCAAGAGAATTTCAACAATTTTGAGAGGGATTTGAAAAGTTTCAATGGGAATGGGAAGAATTGGGACAAAAATTGGAAAATTTTTAAGGGACTTTGAAAAAATTTCAACTGGAATTTTAGCAATTTTTTGACGTGAAATTGTAAACATGTGGACATGGATTTTGAAAATTCTAGAGAGAATTTTAAAAGCTTCAAGAGAATTTCAACAATTTTGAGAGGGATTTGAAAAGTTTCAATGGGAATGGGAAGAATTGGGACAAAAATTGGAAAATTTTTAAGGGACTTTGAAAAAATTTCAACTGGAATTTTAGCCATTTTTTGACGTGAAATTGTAAACATGTTGAAGTGGATTTTGAAAATTCTAGAGAGAATTTTAAAAGCTTCAAGAGAATTTCAACAATTTTGAGAGGGATTTGAAAAGTTTCAATGGGAATGGGAAGAATTGGGACAAAAATTGGAAAATTTTTAAGGGACTTTGAAAAAATTTCAACTGGAATTTTAGCCATTTTTTGACGTGAAATTGTAAACATGTGGACATGGATTTTGAAAATTCTAGAGAGAATTTTAAAAGCTTCAACAGAATTTCAACAATTTTGAGAGGGATTTGAAAAGTTTCAATGGGAATGGGAAGAATTGGGACAAAAATTGGAAAATTTTTAAGGGACTTTGAAAAAATTTCAACTGGAATTTTAGCCATTTTTTGACGTGAAATTGTAAACATGTGGACATGGATTTTGAAAATTCTAGAGAGAATTTTAAAAGCTTTAACAGAATTTCAACAATTTTGAGAGGGATTTGAAAAGTTTCAATGGGAATGGGAAGAATTGGGACAAAAATTGGAAAATTTTTAAGGGACTTTGAAAAAATTTCAATTGGAATTTTAGCCATTTTTTTATGTGAAATTGTAAACATGTGGCCATGGATTTTGAAAATTCTAGAGAGAATTTAAAAGCTTCAACAGAATTTCAACAATTTTGAGAGGGATTTGAAAAGTTTCAATGGGAATGGGAAGAATTGGGACAAAAATTGGAAAATTTTTAAGGGACTTTGAAAAAATTTCAACTGGAATTTTAGCAATTTTTTGACGTGAAATTGTAAACATGTTGAAGTGGATTTTGAAAATTCTAGAGAGAATTTTAAAAGCTTCAACAGAATTTCAACAATTTTGAGAGGGATTTGAAAAGTTTCAATGGGAATGGGAAGAATTGGGACAAAAATTGGAAAATTTTTAAGGGACTTTGAAAAAATTTCAACTGGAATTTTAGCCATTTTTTGACGTGAAATTGTAAACATGTTGAAGTGGATTTTGAAAATTCTAGAGAGAATTTTAAAAGCTTCAAGAGAATTTCAACAATTTTGAGAGGGATTTGAAAAGTTTCAATGGGAATGGGAAGAATTGGGACAAAAATTGGAAAATTTTTAAGGGACTTTGAAAAAATTTCAACTGGAATTTTAGCCATTTTTTGACGTGAAATTGTAAACATGTGGACATGGATTTTGAAAATTCTAGAGAGAATTTTAAAAGCTTCAACAGAATTTCAACAATTTTGAGAGGGATTTGAAAAGTTTCAATGGGAATGGGAAGAATTGGGACAAAAATTGGAAAATTTTTAAGGGACTTTGAAAAAATTTCAACTGGAATTTTAGCCATTTTTTGACGTGAAATTGTAAACATGTGGACATGGATTTTGAAAATTCTAGAGAGAATTTTAAAAGCTTCAACAGAATTTCAACAATTTTGAGAGGGATTTGAAAAGTTTCAATGGGAATGGGAAGAATTGGGACAAAAATTGGAAAATTTTTAAGGGACTTTGAAAAAATTTCAACTGGAATTTTAGCCATTTTTTGACGTGAAATTGTAAACATGTGGACATGGATTTTGAAAATTCTAGAGAGAATTTTAAAAGCTTTAACAGAATTTCAACAATTTTGAGAGGGATTTGAAAAGTTTCAATGGGAATGGGAAGAATTGGGACAAAAATTGGAAAATTTTTAAGGGACTTTGAAAAAATTTCAATTGGAATTTTAGCCATTTTTTTATGTGAAATTGTAAACATGTGGCCATGGATTTTGAAAATTCTAGAGAGAATTTAAAAGCTTCAACAGAATTTCAACAATTTTGAGAGGGATTTGAAAAGTTTCAATGGGAATGGGAAGAATTGGGACAAAAATTGGAAAATTTTTAAGGGACTTTGAAAAAATTTCAACTGGAATTTTAGCAATTTTTTGACGTGAAATTGTAAACATGTTGAAGTGGATTTTGAAAATTCTAGAGAGAATTTTAAAAGCTTCAAGAGAATTTCAACAATTTTGAGAGGGATTTGAAAAGTTTCAATGGGAATGGGAAGAATTGGGACAAAAATTGGAAAATTTTTAAGGGACTTTGAAAAAATTTCAACTGGAATTTTAGCCATTTTTTGACGTGAAATTGTAAACATGTTGAAGTGGATTTTGAAAATTCTAGAGAGAATTTTAAAAGCTTCAAGAGAATTTCAACAATTTTGAGAGGGATTTGAAAAGTTTCAATGGGAATGGGAAGAATTGGGACAAAAATTGGAAAATTTTTAAGGGACTTTGAAAAAATTTCAACTGGAATTTTAGCCATTTTTTGACGTGAAATTGTAAACATGTGGACATGGATTTTGAAAATTCTAGAGAGAATTTTAAAAGCTTCAACAGAATTTCAACAATTTTGAGAGGGATTTGAAAAGTTTCAATGGGAATGGGAAGAATTGGGACAAAAATTGGAAAATTTTTAAGGGACTTTGAAAAAATTTCAACTGGAATTTTAGCCATTTTTTGACGTGAAATTGTAAACATGTGGACATGGATTTTGAAAATTCTAGAGAGAATTTTAAAAGCTTTAACAGAATTTCAACAATTTTGAGAGGGATTTGAAAAGTTTCAATGGGAATGGGAAGAATTGGGACAAAAATTGGAAAATTTTTAAGGGACTTTGAAAAAATTTCAATTGGAATTTTAGCCATTTTTTTATGTGAAATTGTAAACATGTGGCCATGGATTTTGAAAATTCTAGAGAGAATTTAAAAGCTTCAACAGAATTTCAACAATTTTGAGAGGGATTTGAAAAGTTTCAATGGGAATGGGAAGAATTGGGACAAAAATTGGAAAATTTTTAAGGGACTTTGAAAAAATTTCAACTGGAATTTTAGCAATTTTTTGACGTGAAATTGTAAACATGTTGAAGTGGATTTTGAAAATTCTAGAGAGAATTTTAAAAGCTTCAACAGAATTTCAACAATTTTGAGAGGGATTTGAAAAGTTTCAATGGGAATGGGAAGAATTGGGACAAAAATTGGAAAATTTTTAAGGGACTTTGAAAAAATTTCAACTGGAATTTTAGCCATTTTTTGACGTGAAATTGTAAACATGTTGAAGTGGATTTTGAAAATTCTAGAGAGAATTTTAAAAGCTTCAAGAGAATTTCAACAATTTTGAGAGGGATTTGAAAAGTTTCAATGGGAATGGGAAGAATTGGGACAAAAATTGGAAAATTTTTAAGGGACTTTGAAAAAATTTCAACTGGAATTTTAGCCATTTTTTGACGTGAAATTGTAAACATGTGGCCATGGATTTTGAAAATTCTAGAGAGAATTTTAAAAGCTTCAACAGAATTTCAACAATTTTGAGAGGGATTTGAAAAGTTTCAATGGGAATGGGAAGAATTGGGACAAAAATTGGAAAATTTTTAAGGGACTTTGAAAAAATTTCAACTGGAATTTTAGCCATTTTTTGACGTGAAATTGTAAACATGTGGACATGGATTTTGAAAATTCTAGAGAGAATTTTAAAAGCTTCAAGAGAATTTCAACAATTTTGAGAGGGATTTGAAAAGTTTCAATGGGAATGGGAAGAATTGGGACAAAAATTGGAAAATTTTTAAGGGACTTTGAAAAAATTTCAACTGGAATTTTAGCCATTTTTTGACGTGAAATTGTAAACATGTGGACATGGATTTTGAAAATTCTAGAGAGAATTTTAAAAGCTTTAACAGAATTTCAACAATTTTGAGAGGGATTTGAAAAGTTTCAATGGGAATGGGAAGAATTGGGACAAAAATTGGAAAATTTTTAAGGGACTTTGAAAAAATTTCAATTGGAATTTTAGCCATTTTTTTATGTGAAATTGTAAACATGTGGCCATGGATTTTGAAAATTCTAGAGAGAATTTAAAAGCTTCAACAGAATTTCAACAATTTTGAGAGGGATTTGAAAAGTTTCAATGGGAATGGGAAGAATTGGGACAAAAATTGGAAAATTTTTAAGGGACTTTGAAAAAATTTCAACTGGAATTTTAGCAATTTTTTGACGTGAAATTGTAAACATGTTGAAGTGGATTTTGAAAATTCTAGAGAGAATTTTAAAAGCTTCAACAGAATTTCAACAATTTTGAGAGGGATTTGAAAAGTTTCAATGGGAATGGGAAGAATTGGGACAAAAATTGGAAAAAATTTTAAGGGACTTTGAAAAAATTTCAACTGGAATTTTAGCCATTTTTTGACGTGAAATTGTAAACATGTTGAAGTGGATTTTGAAAATTCTAGAGAGAATTTTAAAAGCTTCAAGAGAATTTCAACAATTTTGAGAGGGATTTGAAAAGTTTCAATGGGAATGGGAAGAATTGGGACAAAATTGGAAAATTTTTAAGGGACTTTGAAAAAATTTCAACTGGAATTTTAGCCATTTTTTGACGTGAAATTGTAAACATGTGGACATGGATTTTGAAAATTCTAGAGAGAATTTTAAAAGCTTCAACAGAATTTCAACAATTTTGAGAGGGATTTGAAAAGTTTCAATGGGAATGGGAAGAATTGGGACAAAAATTGGAAAATTTTTAAGGGACTTTGAAAAATTTCAACTGGAATTTTAGCCATTTTTTTTACGTGAAATTGTAAACATGTGGCCATGGATTTTGAAAATTCTAGAGAGAATTTTAAAAGCTTTAACAGAATTTCTACAATTTTGAGAGGGATTTGAAAAGTTTCAATGGGAATGGGAAGAATTGGGACAAAAATTGGAAAATTTTTCAGGGACTTTGAAAAAATTTCAATTGGAATTTTAGCCATTTTTTGATGTGAAATTGTAAACATGTGGCCATGGATTTTGAAAATTCTAGAGAGAATTTTAAAAGCTTCAACAGAATTTCAACAATTTTGAGAGGGATTTGAAAAGTTTCAATGGGAATGGGAAGAATTGGGACAAAAATTGGAAAATTTTTAAGGGACTTTGAAAAAATTTCAACTGGAATTTTAGCCATTTTTGACGTGAAATTGTAAACATGTGGACATGGATTTTGAAAATTCTAGAGAGAATTTTAAAGGCTTCAAGAGAATTTCAACAATTTTGAGAGGGATTTGAAAAGTTTCAATGGGAATGGGAAGAATTAGGACAAAAATTGGAAAATTTTTAAGGGACTTTGAAAAAATTTCAACTGGAATTTTAGCAATTTTTTGACGTGAAATTGTAAACATGTGGCCATGGATTTTGAAAATTCTAGAGAGAATTTTAAAAGCTTCAACAGAATTTCAACAATTTTGAGAGGGATTTGAAAAGTTTCAATGGGAATGGGAAGAATTGGGACAAAAATTGGAAAATTTTTAAGGGACTTTGAAAAAATTTCAACTGGAATTTTAGCCATTTTTTGACGTGAAATTGTAAACATGTGGACATGGATTTTGAAAATTCTAGAGAGAATTTTAAAAGCTTTAACAGAATTTCAACAATTTTGAGAGGGATTTGAAAAGTTTCAATGGGAATGGGAAGAATTGGGACAAAAATTGGAAAATTTTTAAGGGACTTTGAAAAAATTTCAACTGGAATTTTAGCAATTTTTTGACGTGAAATTGTAAATATGTGGCCATGGACTTTGAAAATTCTAGAGAGAATTTTAAAGGCTTCAAGAGAATTTCAACAATTTTGAGAGGGATTTGAAAAGTTTCAATGGGAATGGGAAGAATTGGGACAAAAATTGGAAAATTTTTAAGGGACTTTGAAAAAATTTCAACTGGAATTTTAGCAATTTTTTGACGTGAAATTGTAAACATGTGGACATGGATTTTGAAAATTCTAGAGAGAATTTTAAAAGCTTCAACAGAATTTCAACAATTTTGAGACGGATTTGAAAAGTTTCAATGGGAATGGGAAGAATTGGGACAAAAATTGGAAAATTTTTAAGGGACTTTGAAAAAATTTCAACTGGAATTTTAGCCATTTTTTGACGTGAAATTGTAAACATGTGGCCATGGATTTTGAAAATTCTAGAGAGAATTTTAAAAGCTTCAAGAGAATTTCAACAATTTTGAGAGGGATTTGAAAAGTTTCAATGGGAATGGGAAGAATTGGGACAAAAATTGGAAAATTTTTAAGGGACTTTGAAAAAATTTCAACTGGAATTTTAGCAATTTTTTGACGTGAAATTGTAAACATGTGGACATGGATTTTGAAAATTCTAGAGAGAATTTTAAAAGCTTCAAGAGAATTTCAACAATTTTGAGAGGGATTTGAAAAGTTTCAATGGGAATGGGAAGAATTGGGACAAAAATTGGAAAATTTTTAAGGGACTTTGAAAAAATTTCAACTGGAATTTTAGCCATTTTTTGACGTGAAATTGTAAACATGTGGCCATGGATTTTGAAAATTCTAGAGAGAATTTTAAAAGCTTCAAGAGAATTTCAACAATTTTGAGAGGGATTTGAAAAGTTTCAATGGGAATGGGAAGAATTGGGACAAAAATTGGAAAATTTTTAAGGGACTTTGAAAAAATTTCAACTGGAATTTTAGCAATTTTTTGACGTGAAATTGTAAACATGTGGACATGGATTTTGAAAATTCTAGAGAGAATTTTAAAAGCTTTAACAGAATTTCTACAATTTTGAGAGGGATTTGAAAAGTTTCAATGGGAATGGGAAGAATTGGGACAAAAATTGGAAAATTTTTAAGGGACTTTAAAAAAATTTCAATTGGAATTTTAGCCATTTTTTGACGTGAAATTGTAAACATGTGGCCATGGATTTTGAAAATTCTAGAGAGAATTTAAAAGCTTCAAGA
The DNA here is from genome assembly GCF_964273445.1 of Streptopelia decaocto. NCBI lineage: Eukaryota > Metazoa > Chordata > Aves > Columbiformes > Columbidae > Streptopelia > Streptopelia decaocto. The sequence continues at coordinate 23,971 of NW_028117238.1, read as the reverse complement.
GAATTTCAACAATTTTGAGAGGGATTTGAAAAGTTTCAATGGGAATGGGAAGAATTGGGACAAAAATTGGAAAATTTTTAAGGGACTTTGAAAAAATTTCAACTGGAATTTTAGCCATTTTTTGACGTGAAATTGTAAACATGTTGAAGTGGATTTTGAAAATTCTAGAGAGAATTTTAAAAGCTTCAACAGAATTTCAACAATTTTGAGAGGGATTTGAAAAGTTTCAATGGGAATGGGAAGAATTGGGACAAAAATTGGGAAATTTTTCAGGGACTTTGAAAAAATTTCAACTGGAATTTTAGCCATTTTTTGACGTGAAATTGTAAACATGTTGAAGTGGATTTTGAAAATTCTAGAGAGAATTTTAAAAGCTTCAACAGAATTTCAACAATTTTGAGAGGGATTTGAAAAGTTTCAATGGGAATGGGAAGAATTGGGACAAAAATTGGAAAATTTTTAAGGGACTTTGAAAAAATTTCAACTGGAATTTTAGCCATTTTTTACGTGAAATTGTAAACATGTGGACATGGATTTTGAAAATTCTAGAGAGAATTTTAAAGGCTTCAAGACAATTTCGACAATTTTGAGAGGGATTTGAAAAGTTTCAATGGGAATGGGAAGAATTGGGACAAAAATTGGAAAATTTTTAAGGGACTTTGAAAAAATTTCAACTGGAATTTTAGCCATTTTTTGACGTGAAATTGTAAACATGTGGACATGGATTTTGAAAATTCTAGAGAGAATTTTAAAAGCTTCAACAGAATTTCAACAATTTTGAGAGGGATTTGAAAAGTTTCAATGGGAATGGGAAGAATTGGGACAAAAATTGGAAAATTTTTAAGGGACTTTGAAAAAATTTCAACTGGAATTTTAGCCATTTTTTGACGTGAAATTGTAAACATGTGGCCATGGATTTTGAAAATTCTAGAGAGAATTTTAAAAGCTTCAAGAGAATTTCAACAATTTTGAGAGGGATTTGAAAAGTTTCAATGGGAATGGGAAGAATTGGGACAAAAATTGGAAAATTTTTAAGGGACTTTGAAAAAATTTCAACTGGAATTTTAGCCATTTTTTACGTGAAATTGTAAACATGTGGCCATGGACTTTGAAAATTCTAGAGAGAATTTTAAAAGCTTCAACAGAATTTCAACAATTTTGAGAGGGATTTGAAAAGTTTCAATGGGAATGGGAAGAATTGGGACAAAAATTGGAAAATTTTTAAGGGACTTTGAAAAAATTTCAACTGGAATTTTAGCCATTTTTTGACGTGAAATTGTAAACATGTGGACATGGATTTTGAAAATTCTAGAGAGAATTTTAAAAGCTTCAACAGAATTTCAACAATTTTGAGAGGGATTTGAAAAGTTTCAATGGGAATGGGAAGAATTGGGACAAAAATTGGAAAATTTTTAAGGGACTTTGAAAAAATTTCAACTGGAATTTTAGCCATTTTTTGACGTGAAATTGTAAACATGTGGCCATGGATTTTGAAAATTCTAGAGAGAATTTTAAAAGCTTCAACAGAATTTCAACAATTTTGAGAGGGATTTGAAAAGTTTCAATGGGAATGGGAAGAATTGGGACAAAAATTGGAAAATTTTTAAGGGACTTTGAAAAAATTTCAACTGGAATTTTAGCCATTTTTTGACGTGAAATTGTAAACATGTGGCCATGGATTTTGAAAATTCTAGAGAGAATTTTAAAGGCTTCAAGAGAATTTCAACAATTTTGAGAGGGATTTGAAAAGTTTCAATGGGAATGGGAAGAATTGGGACAAAAATTGGAAAATTTTTAAGGGACTTTGAAAAAATTTCAACTGGAATTTTAGCAATTTTTTGACGTGAAATTGTAAACATGTGGACATGGATTTTGAAAATTCTAGAGAGAATTTTAAAAGCTTCAACAGAATTTCAACAATTTTGAGAGGGATTTGAAAAGTTTCAATGGGAATGGGAAGAATTGGGACAAAAATTGGAAAATTTTTAAGGGACTTTGAAAAAATTTCAACTGGAATTTTAGCAATTTTTTGACGTGAAATTGTAAACATGTGGCCATGGATTTTGAAAATTCTAGAGAGAATTTTAAAGGCTTCAAGAGAATTTCAACAATTTTGAGAGGGATTTGAAAAGTTTCAATGGGAATGGGAAGAATTGGGACAAAAATTGGAAAATTTTTAAGGGACTTTGAAAAAATTTCAACTGGAATTTTAGCCATTTTTTGACGTGAAATTGTAAACATGTGGCCATGGATTTTGAAAATTCTAGAGAGAATTTTAAAAGCTTCAACAGAATTTCAACAATTTTGAGAGGGATTTGAAAAGTTTCAATGGGAATGGGAAGAATTGGGACAAAAATTGGAAAATTTTTAAGGGACTTTGAAAAATTTCAACTGGAATTTTAGCAATTTTTTACGTGAAATTGTAAACATGTTGAAGTGGATTTTGAAAATTCTAGAGAGAATTTTAAAAGCTTCAAGAGAATTTCAACAATTTTGAGAGGGATTGAAAAGTTTCAATGGGAATGGGAAGAATTGGGACAAAAATTGGAGAATTTTTAAGGGACTTTGAAAAAATTTCAACTGGAATTTTAGCCATTTTTTGACGTGAAATTATAAACATGTGGACATGGATTTTTGAAAATTCTAGAGAGAATTTTAAAAGCTTCAAGAGAATTTCAACAATTTTGAGAGGGATTTGAAAAGTTTCAATGGGAATGGGAAGAATTGGGACAAAAATTGGAAAATTTTTAAGGGACTTTGAAAAAATTTCAACTGGAATTTTAGCCATTTTTTGACGTGAAATTGTAAACATGTGGCCATGGATTTTGAAAATTCTAGAGAGAATTTTAAAAGCTTCAACAGAATTTCAACAATTTTGAGAGGGATTTGAAAAGTTTCAATGGGAATGGGAAGAATTGGGACAAAAATTGGAAAATTTTTAAGGGACTTTGAAAAAATTTCAACTGGAATTTTAGCCATTTTTTGACGTGAAATTGTAAACATGTGGCCATGGATTTTGAAAATTCTAGAGAGAATTTTAAAAGCTTCAAGAGAATTTCAACAATTTTGAGAGGGATTTGAAAAGTTTCAATGGGAATGGGAAGAGTTGGGACAAAAATTGGAAAATTTTTAAGGGACTTTGAAAAAATTTCAACTGGAATTTTAGCCATTTTTTGACGTGAAATTGTAAACATGTGGCCATGGATTTTGAAAATTCTAGAGAGAATTTTAAAAGCTTCAAGAGAATTTCAACAATTTTGAGAGGGATTTGAAAAGTTTCAATGGGAATGGGAAGAATTAGGACAAAAATTGGAAAATTTTTAAGGGACTTTGAAAAAATTTCAACTGGAATTTTAGCCATTTTTTGACGTGAAATTGTAAACATGTGGCCATGGATTTTGAAAATTCTAGAGAGAATTTTAAAAGCTTCAAGAGAATTTCAACAATTTTGAGAGGGATTTGAAAAGTTTCAATGGGAATGGGAAGAATTGGGACAAAAATTGGAAAATTTTTAAGGGACTTTGAAAAAATTTCAACTGGAATTTTAGCAATTTTTTGACGTGAAATTGTAAACATGTGGCCATGGATTTTGAAAATTCTAGAGAGAATTTTAAAAGCTTCAACAGAATTTCAACAATTTTGAGAGGGATTTGAAAAGTTTCAATGGGAATGGGAAGAATTGGGACAAAAATTGGAAAATTTTTAAGGGACTTGGAAAAAATTTCAACTGGAATTTTAGCCATTTTTTGACGTGAAATTGTAAACATGTGGACATGGATTTTGAAAATTCTAGAGAGAATTTTAAAAGCTTCAACAGAATTTCAACAATTTTGAGAGGGATTTGAAAAGTTTCAATTGGAATGGGAAGAATTGGGACAAAAATTGGAAAATTTTTAAGGGACTTTGAAAAAATTTCAACTGGAATTTTAGCAATTTTTTGACGTGAAATTGTAAACATGTGGACATGGATTTTGAAAATTCTAGAGAGAATTTTAAAGGCTTCAAGAGAATTTCAACAATTTTGAGAGGGATTTGAAAAGTTTCAATGGGAATGGGAAGAATTGGGACAAAAATTGGAAAATTTTTAAGGGACTTTGAAAAAATTTCAACTGGAATTTTAGCCATTTTTTGACGTGAAATTGTAAACATGTGGACATGGATTTTGAAATTCTAGAGAGAATTTTAAAAGCTTCAACAGAATTTCAACAATTTTGAGAGGGATTTGAAAAGTTTCAATGGGAATGGGAAGAATTGGGACAAAATTGGAAAATTTTTAAGGGACTTTGAAAAAATTTCAACTGGAATTTTAGCAATTTTTTTATGTGAAATTGTAAACATGTGGACATGGATTTTTGAAAATTCTAGAGAGAATTTTAAAAGCTTCAACAGAATTTCAACAATTTTGAGAGGGATTTGAAAAGTTTCAATGGGAATGGGAAGAATTGGGACAAAAATTGGAAAATTTTTGAGGGACTTTGAAAAAATTTCAACTGGAATTTTAGCCATTTTTTGACGTGAAATTGTAAACATGTGGACATGGATTTTGAAAATTGTAGAGAGAATTTTAAAGGCTTCAAGAGAATTTCAACAATTTTGAGAGGGATTTGAAAAGTTTCAATGGGAATGGGAAGAATTGGGACAAAAATTGGAAAATTTTTAAGGGACTTTGAAAAAATTTCAACTGGAATTTTAGCAATTTTTTGACGTGAAATTGTAAACATGTGGCCATGGATTTTGAAAATTCTAGAGAGAATTTTAAAAGCTTCAAGAGAATTTCAACAATTTTGAGAGGGATTTGAAAAGTTTCAATGGGAATGGGAAGAATTGGGACAAAAATTGGAAAATTTTTAAGGGACTTTGAAAAAATTTCAACTGGAATTTTAGCCATTTTTTTATGTGAAATTGTAAACATGTGGCCATGGACTTTGAAAATTCTAGAGAGAATTTTAAAAGCTTCAACAGAATTTCAACAATTTTGAGAGGGATTTGAAAAGTTTCAATGGGAATGGGAAGAATTGGGACAAAAATTGGAAAATTTTTAAGGGACTTTGAAAAAATTTCAACTGGAATTTTAGCCATTTTTTGACGTGAAATTGTAAACATGTGGACATGGATTTTGAAAATTCTAGAGAGAATTTTAAAGGCTTCAAGACAATTTCAACAATTTTGAGAGGGATTTGAAAAGTTTCAATGGGAATGGGAAGAATTGGGACAAAAATTGGAAAATTTTTAAGGGACTTTGAAAAAATTTCAACTGGAATTTTAGCCATTTTTTGACGTGAAATTGTAAACATGTGGACATGGATTTTGAAAATTCTAGAGAGAATTTTAAAAGCTTCAACAGAATTTCAACAATTTTGAGAGGGATTTGAAAAGTTTCAATGGGAATGGGAAGAATTGGGACAAAAATTGGAAAATTTTTAAGGGACTTTGAAAAAATTTCAACTGGAATTTTAGCCATTTTTTGACGTGAAATTGTAAACATGTGGACATGGATTTTGAAAATTCTAGAGAGTATTTTAAAAGCTTCAACAGAATTTCAACAATTTTGAGAGGGATTTGAAAAGTTTCAATGGGAATGGGAAGAATTGGGACAAAAATTGGAAAATTTTTAAGGGACTTTGAAAAAATTTCAACTGGAATTTTAGCAATTTTTTACGTGAAATTGTAAACATGTGGCCATGGATTTGTAAAATTCTAGAGAGAATTTTAAAAGCTTCAACAGAATTTCAACAATTTTGAGAGGGATTTGAAAAGTTTCAATGGGAATGGGAAGAATTGGGACAAAAATTGGAAAATTTTTAAGGGACTTTGAAAAAATTTCAACTGGAATTTTAGCCATTTTTGACGTGAAATTATAAACTTGTGGACATGGTTTTTTTAAATATTCTAGAGAGAATTTTAAAAGCTTCAACAGAATTTCAACAATTTTGAGAGGGATTTGAAAAGTTTCAATGGGAATGGGAAGAATTGGGACAAAAATTGGAAAATTTTTAAGGGACTTTGAAAAAATTTCAACTGGAATTTTAGCCATTTTTTGACGTGAAATTGTTAACATGGTGAAGTGGATTTTGAAAATTCTAGAGAGAATTTTAAAAGCATCAACAGAATTTCAACAATTTTGAGAGGGATTTGAAAAGTTTCAATGGGAATGGGAAGAATTGGGACAAAAATTGGAAAATTTTTAAGGGACTTTGAAAAAATTTCAACTGGAATTTTAGCCATTTTTTTGACGTGAAATTGTAAACATGTTGAAGTGGATTTTGAAAATTCTAGAGAGAATTTTAAAAGCTTCAAGAGAATTTCAACAATTTTGAGAGGGATTTGAAAAGTTTCAATGGGAATGGGAAGAATTGGGACAAAAATTGGAAAATTTTTAAGGGACTTTGAAAAAATTTCAACTGGAATTTTAGCCATTTTTTGACGTGAAATTGTAAACATGTGGCCATGGATTTTGAAAATTCTAGAGAGAATTTTAAAAGCTTCAAGAGAATTTCAACAATTTTGAGAGGGATTTGAAAAGTTTCAATGGGAATGGGAAGAATTGGGACAAAAATTGGAAAATTTTTAATGGACTTTGAAAAAATTTCAACTGGAATTGTAGCAATTTTTTATGTGAAATTGTAAACATGTTGAAGTGGATTTTGAAAATTCTAGAGAGAATTTTAAAAGCTTCAAGAGAATTTCACAATTTTGAGAGGGATTTGAAAAGTTTCAATGGGAATGGGAAGAATTGGGACAAAAATTGGAAAATTTTTTAAGGGACTTTGAAAAAATTTCAACTGGAATTTTAGCCATTTTTTGACGTGAAATTGTAAACATGTGGACATGGATTTTGAAAATTCTAGAGAGAATTTTAAAGGCTTCAAGAGAATTTCAACAATTTTGAGAGGGATTTGAAAAGTTTCAATGGGAATGGGAAGAATTGGGACAAAAATTGGAAAATTTTTAAGGGACTTTGAAAAAATTTCAACTGGAATTTTAGCCATTTTTTGACATGAAATTGTAAACATGTGGCCATGGATTTTGAAAATTCTAGAGAGAATTTTAAAAGCTTCAACAGAATTTCAACAATTTTGAGAGGGATTTGAAAAGTTTCAATGGGAATGGGAAGAATTGGGACAAAAATTGGAAAATTTTTAAGGGACTTTGAAAAAATTTCAACTGGAATTTTAGCCATTTTTTGACATGAAATTGTAAACATGTGGCCATGGATTTTGAAAATTCTAGAGAGAATTTTAAAAGCTTCAACAGAATTTCAACAATTTTGAGAGGGATTTGAAAAGTTTCAATGGGAATGGGAAGAATTGGGACAAAAATTGGAAAATTTTTAAGGGACTTTGAAAAAATTTCAACTGGAATTTTAGCCATTTTTTGACGTGAAATTGTAAACATGTTGAAGTGGATTTTGAAAATTCTAGAGAGAATTTTAAAAGCTTCAAGAGAATTTCAACAATTTTGAGAGGGATTTGAAAAGTTTCAATGGGAATGGGAAGAATTGGGACAAAAATTGGAAAATTTTAAGGGACTTTGAAAAATTTCAACTGGAATTTTAGCCATTTTTTGACGTGAAATTGTAAACATGTGGACATGGATTTTGAAAATTCTAGAGAGAATTTTAAAAAGCTTCAACAGAATTTCAACAATTTTGAGAGGGATTTGAAAAGTTTCAATGGGAATGGGAAGAATTGGGACAAAAATTGGAAAATTTTTAATGGACTTTGAAAAAATTTCAACTGGAATTTTAGCAATTTTTTATGTGAAATTGTAAACATGTTGAAGTGGATTTTGAAAATTCTAGAGAGAATTTTAAAAGCTTCAAGAGAATTTCAACAATTTTGAGAGGGATTTGAAAAGTTTCAATGGGAATGGGAAGAATTGGGACAAAAATTGGAAAATTTTTTAAGGGACTTTGAAAAAATTTCAACTGGAATTTTAGCCATTTTTTGACGTGAAATTGTAAACATGTGGCCATGGATTTTGAAAATTCTAGAGAGAATTTTAAAAGCTTCAAGAGAATTTCAACAATTTTGAGAGGGATTTGAAAAGTTTCAATGGGAATGGGAAGAATTGGGACAAAAATTGGAAAATTTTAAGGGACTTTGAAAAAATTTCAACTGGAATTTTAGCCATTTTTTGACGTGAAATTGTAAACATGTGGACATGGATTTTGAAAATTCTAGAGAGAATTTTAAAAGCTTCAACAGAATTTCAACAATTTTGAGAGGGATTTGAAAAGTTTCAATGGGAATGGGAAGAATTGGGACAAAAATTGGAAAATTTTTAAGGGACTTTGAAAAAATTTCAACTGGAATTTTAACAATTTTTTACGTGAAATTGTAAACATGTTGAAGTGGATTTTGAAAATTCTAGAGAGAATTTTAAAAGCTTCAACAGAATTTCAACAATTTTGAGAGGGATTTGAAAAGTTTCAATGGGAATGGGAAGAATTGGGACAAAAATTGGAAAATTTTGAAGGGACTTTGAAAAAATTTCAACTGGAATTTTAGCCATTTTTTGACGTGAAATTGTAAACATGTGGACATGGATTTTGAAAATTCTAGAGAGAATTTTAAAATCTTCAAGACAATTTCAACAATTTTGAGAGGGATTTGAAAAGTTTCAATGGGAATGGGAAGAATTGGGACAAAAATTGGAAAATTTTTAAGGGACTTTGAAAAAATTTCAACTGGAATTTTAGCCATTTTTTGACGTGAAATTGTAAACATGTGGCCATGGATTTTGAAAATTCTAGAGAGAATTTTAAAAGCTTCAACAGAATTTCAACAATTTTGAGAGGGATTTGAAAAGTTTCAATGGGAATGGGAAGAATTGGGACAAAAATTGGAAAATTTTTAAGGGATTTTGAAAAAATTTCAACTGGAATTTTAGCCATTTTTTGACGTGAAATTGTAAACATGTGGCCATGGATTTTGAAAATTCTAGAGAGAATTTTAAAAGCTTCAACAGAATTTCAACAATTTTGAGAGGGATTTGAAAAGTTTCAATGGGAATGGGAAGAATTGGGACAAAAATTGGAAAATTTTTAAGGGACTTTGAAAAAATTTCAACTGGAATTTTAGCAATTTTTTACGTGAAATTGTAAACATGTGGCCATGGATTTTGAAAATTCTAGAGAGAATTTTAAAAGCTTCAACAGAATTTCAACAATTTTGAGAGGGATTTGAAAAGTTTCAATGGGAATGGGAAGAATTGGGACAAAAATTGGAAAATTTTTAAGGGACTTTGAAAAAATTTCAACTGGAATTTTAGCAATTTTTTTATGTGAAATTATAAACTTGTGGACATGGATTTTTTAAAAATTCTAGAGAGAATTTTAAAAGCTTCAAGAGAATTTCAACAATTTTGAGAGGGATTTGAAAAGTTTCAATGGGAATGGGAAGAATTGGGACAAAAATTGGAAAATTTTTAAGGGACTTTGAAAAAATTTCAACTGGAATTTTAGCCATTTTTTGACGTGAAATTGTAAACATGTGGCCATGGATTTTGAAAATTCTAGAGTGAATTTTAAAGGCTTCAAGAGAATTTCAACAATTTTGAGAGGGATTTGAAAAGTTTCAATGGGAATGGGAAGAATTGGGACAAAAATTGGAAAATTTTTAAGGGACTTTGAAAAAATTTCAACTGGAATTTTAACAATTTTTTACGTGAAATTGTAAACATGTTGAAGTGGATTTTGAAAATTCTAGAGAGAATTTTAAAAGCTTCAACAGAATTTCAACAATTTTGAGAGGGATTTGAAAAGTTTCAATGGGAATGGGAAGAATTGGGACAAAAATTGGAAAATTTTTAAGGGACTTTGAAAAAATTTCAACTGGAATTTTAGCCATTTTTTGACGTGAAATTGTAAACATGTGGACATGGATTTTGAAAATTCTAGAGAGAATTTTAAAATCTTCAAGACAATTTCAACAATTTTGAGAGGGATTTGAAAAGTTTCAATGGGAATGGGAAGAATTGGGACAAAAATTGGAAAATTTTTAAGGGACTTTGAAAAAATTTCAACTGGAATTTTAGCCATTTTTTGACGTGAAATTGTAAACATGTGGCCATGGATTTTGAAAATTCTAGAGAGAATTTTAAAAGCTTCAACAGAATTTCAACAATTTTGAGAGGGATTTGAAAAGTTTCAATGGGAATGGGAAGAATTGGGACAAAAATTGGAAAATTTTTAAGGGACTTTGAAAAAATTTCAACTGGAATTTTAGCAATTTTTTTATGTGAAATTATAAACTTGTGGACATGGATTTTTTAAAAATTCTAGAGAGAATTTTAAAAGCTTCAAGAGAATTTCAACAATTTTGAGAGGGATTTGAAAAGTTTCAATGGGAATGGGAAGAATTGGGACAAAAATTGGAAAATTTTTAAGGGACTTTGAAAAAATTTCAACTGGAATTTTAGCCATTTTTTGACGTGAAATTGTAAACATGTGGCCATGGATTTTGAAAATTCTAGAGTGAATTTTAAAGGCTTCAAGAGAATTTCAACAATTTTGAGAGGGATTTGAAAAGTTTCAATGGGAATGGGAAGAATTGGGACCAAAATTGGAAAATTTTTAAGGGACTTTGAAAAAATTTCAACTGGAATTTTAGCCATTTTTTGACATGAAATTGTAAACATGTGGCCATGGATTTTGAAAATTCTAGAGAGAATTTTAAAGGCTTCAAGACAATTTCGACAATTTTGAGAGGGATTTGAAAAGTTTCAATGGGAATGGGAAGAATTGGGACAAAAATTGGAAAATTTTTAAGGGACTTTGAAAAAATTTCAACTGGAATTTTAGCCATTTTTTGACGTGAAATTGTAAACATGTTGAAGTGGATTTACAAAATTCTAGAGAGAATTTTAAAAGCTTCAAGAGAATTTCAACAATTTTGAGAGGGATTTGAAAAGTTTCAATGGGAATGGGAAGAATTGGGACAAAAATTGGAAAATTTTTAAGGGACTTTGAAAAAATTTCAACTGGAATTTTAGCAATTTTTTGACGTGAAATTGTAAACATGTTGAAGTGGATTTTGAAAATTCTAGAGAGAATTTTAAAAGCTTCAAGAGAATTTCAACAATTTTGAGAGGGATTTGAAAAGTTTCAATGGGAATGGGAAGAATTGGGACAAAAATTGGAAAATTTTTAAGGGACTTTGAAAAAATTTCAACTGGAATTTTAGCCATTTTTTGACGTGAAATTGTAAACATGTGGCCATGGATTTTGAAAATTCTAGAGAGAATTTTAAAAGCTTCAACAGAATTTCAACAATTTTGAGAGGGATTTGAAAAGTTTCAATGGGAATGGGAAGAATTGGGACAAAAATTGGAAAATTTTTAATGGACTTTGAAAAAATTTCAACTGGAATTTTAGCGATTTTTTATGTGAAATTGTAAACATGTTGAAGTGGATTTTGAAAATTCTAGAGAGAATTTTAAAAGCTTCAAGAGAATTTCAACAATTTTGAGAGGGATTTGAAAAGTTTCAATGGGAATGGGAAGAATTGGGACAAAAATTGGAAAATTTTTAAGGGACTTTGAAAAAATTTCAACTGGAATTTTAGCCATTTTTTGACGTGAAATTGTAAACATGTGGACATGGATTTTGAAAATTCTAGAGAGAATTTTAAAAGCTTCAACAGAATTTCAACAATTTTGAGAGGGATTTGAAAAGTTTCAATGGGAATGGGAAGAATTGGGACAAAAATTGGAAAATTTTTAAGGGACTTTGAAAAAATTTCAACTGGAATTTTAGCCATTTTTTGACGTGAAATTGTAAACATGTGGACATGGATTTTGAAAATTCTAGAGAGAATTTTAAAAGCTTTAACAGAATTTCTACAATTTTGAGAGGGATTTGAAAAGTTTCAATGGGAATGGGAAGAATTGGGACAAAAATTGGAAAATTTTTAAGGGACTTTGAAAAAATTTCAACTGGAATTTTAGCCATTTTTTGACGTGAAATTGTAAACATGTGGCCATGGATTTTGAAAATTCTAGAGAGAATTTAAAAAGCTTCAAGAGAATTTCAACAATTTTGAGAGGGATTTGAAAAGTTTCAATGGGAATGGGAAGAATTGGGACAAAAATTGGAAAATTTTTAAGGGACTTTGAAAAAATTTCAACTGGAATTGTAGCAATTTTTTATGTGAAATTGTAACATGTGGCCATGGATTTTGAAAATTCTAGAGAGAATTTTAAAAGCTTCAACAGAATTTCAACAATTTGAGAGGGATTTGAAAAGTTTCAATGGGAATGGGAAGAATTGGGACAAAAATTGGAAAATTTTTAAGAGACTTTGAAAAAAATTTCAACTGGAATTTTAGCAATTTTTTTATGTGAAATTGTAAACATGTGGACATGGATTTTGAAAATTCTAGAGAGAATTTTAAAAGCTTCAACAGAATTTCAACAATTTTGAGAGGGATTTGAAAAGTTTCAATGGGAATGGGAAGAATTGGGACAAAAATTGGAAAATTTTTAAGGGACTTTGAAAAAATTTCAACTGGAATTTTAGCCATTTTTTGACGTGAAATTGTAAACATGTTGAAGTGGATTTTGAAAATTCTAGAGAGAATTTTAAAAGCTTCAAGAGAATTTCAACAATTTTGAGAGGGATTTGAAAAGTTTCAATGGGAATGGGAAGAATTGGGACAAAAATTGGAAAATTTTTAAGGGACTTTGAAAAAATTTCAACTGGAATTTTAGCCATTTTTTGACGTGAAATTGTAAACATGTGGACATGGATTTTGAAAATTCTAGAGAGAATTTTAAAAGCCTCAAGAGAATTTCAACAATTTTGAGAGGGATTTGAAAAGTTTCAATGGGAATGGGAAGAATTGGGACAAAAATTGGAAAATTTTTAAGGGACTTTGAAAAAGTTTCAACTGCAATTTTAGCCATTTTTTGACGTGAAATTGTAAACATGTGGACATGGATTTTGAAAATTCTAGAGAGAATTTTAAAAGCTTCAACAGAATTTCAACAATTTTGAGAGGGATTTGAAAAGTTTCAATGGGAATGGGAAGAATTGGGACAAAAATTGGAAAATTTTTAAGGGACTTTGAAAAAATTTCAACTGGAATTTTAGCAATTTTTACGTGAAATTGTAAACATGTTGAAGTGGATTTTGAAAATTCTAGAGAGAATTTTAAAAGCTTCAACAGAATTTCAACAATTTTGAGAGGGATTTGAAAAGTTTCAATGGGAATGGGAAGAATTGGGACAAAAATTGGAAAATTTTTAAGGGACTTTGAAAAAATTTCAACTGGAATTTTAGCCATTTTTTGACGTGAAATTGTAAACATGTGGACATGGATTTTGAAAATTCTAGAGAGAATTTTAAAAGCTTCAACAGAATTTCAACAATTTTGAGAGGGATTTGAAAAGTTTCAATGGGAATGGGAAGAATTGGGACAAAAATTGGAAAATTTTTAAGGGACTTTGAAAAAATTTCAACTGGAATTGTAGCAATTTTTTATGTGAAATTGTAAACATGTGGCCATGGATTTTGAAAATTCTAGAGAGAATTTTAAAAGCTTCAAGAGAATTTCAACAATTTTGAGAGGGATTTGAAAAGTTTCAATGGGAATGGGAAGAATTGGGACAAAAATTGGAAAATTTTTAAGGGACTTTGAAAAAATTTCAACTGGAATTTTAGCAATTTTTTGACGTGAAATTGTAAACATGTTGAAGTGGATTTGAAAATTCTAGAGAGAATGTTAAAAGCTTCAACAGAATTTCAACAATTTTGAGAGGGATTTGAAAAGTTTCAATGGAATGGGAAGAATTAGGACAAAAATTGGAAAATTTTTAAGGGACTTTGAAAAAATTTCAACTGGAATTTTAGCCATTTTTTTACGTGAAATTGTAAACATGTGGCCATGGATTTTGAAAATTCTAGAGAGAATTTTAAAGGCTTCAAGACAATTTCAACAATTTTGAGAGGGATTTGAAAAGTTTCAATGGGAATGGGAAGAATTGGGACAAAAATTGGAAAATTTTTAAGGGACTTTGAAAAAAATTTCAACTGGAATTTTAGCTATTTTTTGACGTGAAATTGTAAACATGTGGACATGGATTTTGAAAATTCTAGAGAGAATTTTAAAAGCTTCAAGAGAATTTCAACAATTTTGAGAGGGATTTGAAAAGTTTCAATGGGAATGGGAAGAATTGGGACAAAAATTGGAAAATTTTTAAGGGACTTTGAAAAAATTTCAACTGGAATTTTAGCAATTTTTTACGTGAAATTGTAAACATGTTGAAGTGGATTTTGAAAATTCTAGAGAGAATTTTAAAAGCTTCAAGAGAATTTCAACAATTTTGAGAGGGATTTGAAAAGTTTCAATGGGAATGGGAAGAATTGGGACAAAAATTGGAAAATTTTTAAGGGACTTTGAAAAAATTTCAACTGGAATTTTAGCAATTTTTTGACGTGAAATTGTAAACATGTGGCCATGGATTTTGAAAATTCTAGAGAGAATTTTAAAAGCTTCAAGAGAATTTCAACAATTTTGAGAGGGATTTGAAAAGTTTCAATGGGAATGGGAAGAATTGGGACAAAAATTGGAAAATTTTTAAGGGACTTTGAAAAAATTTCAACTGGAATTTTAGCCATTTTTTGACGTGAAATTGTAAACATGTGGACATGGATTTTGAAAATTCTAGAGAGAATTTTAAAAGCTTTAACAGAATTTCAACAATTTTGAGAGGGATTTGAAAAGTTTCAATGGGAATGGGAAGAATTGGGACAAAAATTGGAAAATTTTTAAGGGACTTTGAAAAAATTTCAACTGGAATTTTAGCCATTTTTTGACGTGAAATTGTAAACATGTGGACATGGATTTTGAAAATTCTAGAGAGAATTTTAAAAGCTTCAAGAGAATTTCAACAATTTTGAGAGGGATTTGAAAAGTTTCAATGGGAATGGGAAGAATTGGGACAAAAATTGGAAAATTTTTAAGGGACTTTGAAAAAATTTCAACTGGAATTTTAGCTATTTTTTGACGTGAAATTGTAAACATGTGGCCATGGATTTTGAAAATTCTAGAGAGAATTTTAAAAGCTTCAACAGAATTTCAACAATTTTGAGAGGGATTTGAAAAGTTTCAATGGGAATGGGAAGAATTGGGACAAAAATTGGAAAATTTTTAAGGGACTTTGAAAAAATTTCAACTGGAATTTTAGCAATTTTTTACGTGAAATTGTAAACATGTTGAAGTGGATTTTGAAAATTCTAGAGAGAATTTTAAAAGCTTCAACAGAATTTCAACAATTTTGAGAGGGATTTGAAAAGTTTCAGTGGGAATGGGAAGAATTGGGACAAAAATTGGAAAATTTTTAAGGGACTTTGAAAAAATTTCAACTGGAATTTTAGCAATTTTTTGACGTGAAATTGTAAACATGTGGCCATGGATTTTGAAAATTCTAGAGAGAATTTTAAAAGCTTCAAGAGAATTTCAACAATTTTGAGAGGGATTTAAAAAGTTTCAATGGGAATGGGAAGAATTGGGACAAAAATTGGAAAATTTTTAAGGGACTTTGAAAAAATTTCAACTGGAATTGTAGCAATTTTTTATGTGAAATTGTAAACATGTGGACATGGATTTTGAAAATTCTAGAGAGAATTTTAAAAGCTTCAACAGAATTTCAACAATTTTGAGAGGGATTTGAAAAGTTTCAATGGGAATGGGAAGAATTGGGACAAAAATTGGAAAATTTTTAAGGGACTTTGAAAAAATTTCAACTGGAATTTTAGCCATTTTTTGACGTGAAATTGTAAACATGTGGACATGGATTTTGAAAATTCTAGAGAGAATTTTAAAAGCTTCAACAGAATTTCAACAATTTTGAGAGGGATTTGAAAAGTTTCAATGGGAATGGGAAGAATTGGGACAAAATTGGAAAATTTTTAAGGGACTTTGAAAAAATTTCAACTGGAATTTTAGCAATTTTTTGACGTGAAATTGTAAACATGTGGACATGGATTTTGAAAATTCTAGAGAGAATTTTAAAAGCTTCAAGAGAATTTCAACAATTTTGAGAGGGATTTGAAAAGTTTCAATGGGAATGGGAAGAATTGGGACAAAAATTGGAAAATTTTTAAGGGACTTTGAAAAAATTTCAACTGGAATTTTAGCCATTTTTTGACGTGAAATTGTAAACATGTGGACATGGATTTTGAAAATTCTAGAGAGAATTTTAAAAGCTTTAACAGAATTTCAACAATTTGAGAGGGATTTGAAAAGTTTCAATGGGAATGGGAAGAATTGGGACAAAAATTGGAAAATTTTTAAGGGACTTTGAAAAAATTTCAACTGGAATTTTAGCCATTTTTTACATGAAATTGTAAACATGTGGACATGGATTTTGAAAATTCTAGAGAGAATTTTAAAAGCTTCCACAGAATTTCTACAATTTTGAGAGGGATTTGAAAAGTTTCAATGGGAATGGGAAGAATTGGGACAAAAATCGGAAAATTTTTAAGGGACTTTGAAAAAATTTCAACTGGAATTTTAACCATTTTTTATGTGAAATTGTAAACATGTGGCCATGGATTTTGAAAATTCTAGAGAGAATTTAAAAGCTTCAAGAGAATTTCAACAATTTTGAGAGGGATTTGAAAAGTTTCAATGGGAATGGGAAGAATTGGGACAAAAATTGGAAAATTTTTAAGGGACTTTGAAAAAATTTCAACTGGAATTTTAGCAATTTTTTGACGTGAAATTGTAAACATGTTGAAGTGGATTTTGAAAATTCTAGAGAGAATTTTAAAAGCTTCAAGAGAATTTCAACAATTTTGAGAGGGATTTGAAAAGTTTCAATGGGAATGGGAAGAATTGGGACAAAAATTGGAAAATTTTTAAGGGACTTTGAAAAAATTTCAACTGGAATTTTAGCCATTTTTTGACGTGAAATTGTAAACATGTGGACATGGATTTTGAAAATTCTAGAGAGAATTTTAAAAGCTTCAAGAGAATTTCAACAATTTTGAGAGGGATTTGAAAAGTTTCAATGGGAATGGGAAGAATTGGGACAAAAATTGGAAAATTTTTAAGGGACTTTGAAAAAATTTCAACTGGAATTTTAGCTATTTTTTGACATGAAATTGTAAACATGTGGCCATGGATTTTGAAAATTCTAGAGAGAATTTTAAAAGCTTCAACAGAATTTCAACAATTTTGAGAGGGATTTGAAAAGTTTCAATGGGAATGGGAAGAATTGGGACAAAAATTGGAAAATTTTTAAGGGACTTTGAAAAAATTTCAACTGGAATTTTAGCAATTTTTTACGTGAAATTGTAAACATGTTGAAGTGGATTTTGAAAATTCTAGAGAGAATTTTAAAAGCTTCAACAGAATTTCAACAATTTTGAGAGGGATTTGAAAAGTTTCAATGGGAATGGGAAGAATTGGGACAAAATTGGAAAATTTTTCAGGGACTTTGAAAAAATTTCAACTGGAATTTTAGCAATTTTTTGACGTGAAATTGTAAACATGTGGCCATGGATTTTGAAAATTCTAGAGAGAATTTTAAAAGCTTCAAGAGAATTTCAACAATTTTGAGAGGGATTTGAAAAGTTTCAATGGGAATGGGAAGAATTGGGACAAAAATTGGAAAATTTTTAAGGGACTTTGAAAAAATTTCAACTGGAATTTTAGCTATTTTTTGACATGAAATTGTAAACATGTGGCCATGGATTTTGAAAATTCTAGAGAGAATTTTAAAAGCTTCAACAGAATTTCAACAATTTTGAGAGGGATTTGAAAAGTTTCAATGGGAATGGGAAGAATTGGGACAAAAATTGGAAAATTTTTAAGGGACTTTGAAAAAATTTCAACTGGAATTTTAGCAATTTTTTACGTGAAATTGTAAACATGTTGAAGTGGATTTTGAAAATTCTAGAGAGAATTTTAAAAGCTTCAACAGAATTTCAACAATTTTGAGAGGGATTTGAAAAGTTTCAATGGGAATGGGAAGAATTGGGACAAAATTGGAAAATTTTTAAGGGACTTTGAAAAATTTCAACTGGAATTTTAGCAATTTTTTGACGTGAAATTGTAAACATGTGGCCATGGATTTTGAAAATTCTAGAGAGAATTTTAAAAGCTTCAAGAGAATTTCAACAATTTTGAGAGGGATTTGAAAAGTTTCAATGGGAATGGGAAGAATTGGGACAAAAATTGGAAAATTTTTAAGGGACTTTGAAAAAATTTCAACTGGAATTGTAGCAATTTTTTATGTGAAATTGTAAACATGTGGCCATGGATTTTGAAAATTCTAGAGAGAATTTTAAAAGCTTCAACAGAATTTCAACAATTTTGAGAGGGATTTGAAAAGTTTCAATGGGAATGGGAAGAATTGGGACAAAAATTGGAAAATTTTTAAGGGACTTTGAAAAAAATTTCAACTGGAATTTTAGCAATTTTTTGACGTGAAATTGTAAACATGTGGACATGGATTTTGAAAATTCTAGAGAGAATTTTAAAAGCTTAAAGAGAATTTCAACAATTTTGAGAGGGATTCGAAAAGTTTCAATGGGAATGGGAAGAATTGGGACAAAAATTGGAAAATTTTTAAAGGACTTTGAAAAAATTCCAACTGGAATTTTAGCCATTTTTTGACGTGAAATTGTAAACATGTGGACATGGATTTTGAAAATTCTAGAGAGAATGTTAAAGGCTTCAACAGAATTTCAACAATTTTGAGAGGGATTTGAAAAGTTTCAATGGGAATGGGAAGAATTGGGACAAAAATTGGAAAATTTTTAAGGGACTTTGATAAAATTTCAACTGGAATTTTAGCAATTTTTTACGTGAAATTGTAAACATGTTGAAGTGGATTTTGAAAATTCTAGAGAGAATTTTAAAAGCTTAAAGAGAATTTCAACAATTTTGAGAGGGATTCGAAAAGTTTCAATGGGAATGGGAAGAATTGGGACAAAAATTGGAAAATTTTTAAGGACTTTGAAAAAATTCCAACTGGAATTTTAGCCATTTTTTGACGTGAAATTGTAAACATGTGGACATGGATTTTGAAAATTCTAGAGAGAATGTTAAAGGCTTCAACAGAATTTCAACAATTTTGAGAGGGATTTGAAAAGTTTCAATGGGAATGGGAAGAATTGGGACAAAAATTGGAAAATTTTTAAGGGACTTTGATAAAATTTCAACTGGAATTTTAGCAATTTTTTACGTGAAATTGTAAACATGTTGAAGTGGATTTTGAAAATTCTAGAGAGAATTTTAAAAGCTTCAAGAGAATTTCAACAATTTTGAGAGGGATTTGAAAAGTTTCAATGGGAATGGAAGAATTGGGACAAAAATTGGAAAATTTTTAAAGGACTTTGAAAAAATTCCAACTGGAATTTAGCCATTTTTTGACGTGAAATTGTAAACATGTGGACATGGATTTTGAAAATTCTAGAGAGAATGTTAAAGGCTTCAACAGAATTTCAACAATTTTGAGAGGGATTTGAAAAGTTTCAATGGGAATGGGAAGAATTGGGACAAAAATTGGAAAATTTTTAAGGGACTTTGAAAAAATTTCAACTGGAATTTTAGCAATTTTTACGTGAAATTGTAAACATGTTGAAGTGGATTTTGAAAATTCTAGAGAGAATTTTAAAAGCTTCAAGAGAATTTCAACAATTTTGAGAGGGATTTGAAAAGTTTCAATGGGAATGGGAAGAATTGGGACAAAAATTGGAAAATTTTTAAGGGACTTTGAAAAAATTTCAACTGGAATTTTAGCCATTTTTTATGTGAAATTGTAAACATGTGGCCATGGACTTTGAAAATTCTAGAGAGAATTTTAAAAGCTTCAACAGAATTTCAACAATTTTGAGAGGGATTTGAAAAGTTTCAATGGGAATGGGAAGAATTGGGACAAAAATTGGAAAATTTTTAAGGGACTTTGAAAAATTTCAACTGGAATTTTAGCCATTTTTTGACGTGAAATTGTAAACATGTGGACATGGATTTTGAAAATTCTAGAGAGAATTTTAAAAGCTTCAACAGAATTTCAACAATTTTGAGAGGGATTTGAAAAGTTTCAATGGGAATGGGAAGAATTGGGACAAAAATTGGAAAATTTTGAAGGGACTTTGAAAAAATTTCAACTGGAATTTTAGCAATTTTTTGACGTGAAATTGTAAACATGTGGACATGGATTTTGAAAATTCTAGAGAGAATTTTAAAAGCTTCCACAGAATTTCTACAATTTTGAGAGGGATTTGAAAAGTTTCAATGGGAATGGGAAGAATTGGGACAAAAATCGGAAAATTTTTAAGGGACTTTGAAAAAATTTCAACTGGAATTTTAACCATTTTTTATGTGAAATTGTAAACATGTGGCCATGGATTTTGAAAATTCTAGAGAGAATTTAAAAGCTTCAAGAGAATTTCAACAATTTTGAGAGGGATTTGAAAAGTTTCAATGGGAATGGGAAGAATTGGGACAAAAATTGGAAAATTTTTAAGGGACTTTGAAAAAATTTCAACTGGAATTTTAGCAATTTTTTGACGTGAAATTGTAAACATGTTGAAGTGGATTTTGAAAATTCTAGAGAGAATTTTAAAAGCTTCAAGAGAATTTCAACAATTTTGAGAGGGATTTGAAAAGTTTCAATGGGAATGGGAAGAATTAGGACAAAAATTGGAAAATTTTTAAGGGACTTTGAAAAAATTTCAACTGGAATTTTAGCCATTTTTTTACGTGAAATTGTAAACATGTGGACATGGATTTTGAAAATTCTAGAGAGAATTTTAAAGGCTTCAAGACAATTTCAACAATTTTGAGAGGGATTTGAAAAGTTTCAATGGGAATGGGAAGAATTGGGACAAAAATTGGAAAATTTTTAAGGGACTTTGAAAAAATTTCAACTGGAATTTTAGCTATTTTTTGACGTGAAATTGTAAACATGTGGCCATGGATTTTGAAAATTCTAGAGAGAATTTTAAAAGCTTCAACAGAATTTCAACAATTTTGAGAGGGATTTGAAAAGTTTCAATGGGAATGGGAAGAATTGGGACAAAAATTGGAAAATTTTTAAGGGACTTTGAAAAAATTTCAACTGGAATTTTAGCCATTTTTTGACGTGAAATTGTAAACATGTGGACATGGATTTTGAAAATTCTAGAGAGAATTTTAAAAGCTTCAAGAGAATTTCAACAATTTGAGAGGGATTTGAAAAGTTTCAATGGGAATGGGAAGAATTGGGACAAAAATTGGAAAATTTTTAATGGACTTTGAAAAAATTTCAACTGGAATTTTAGCAATTTTTTACGTGAAATTGTAAACATGTTGAAGTGGATTTTGAAAATTCTAGAGAGAATTTTAAAAGCTTCAAGAGAATTTCAACAATTTTGAGAGGGATTTGAAAAGTTTCAATGGGAATGGGAAGAATTGGGACAAAAATTGGAAAATTTTTAAGGGACTTTGAAAAAATTTCAACTGGAATTTTAGCAATTTTTTTTATGTGAAATTGTAAACATGTGGCCATGGATTTTGAAAATTCTAGAGAGAATTTTAAAAGCTTCAAGAGAATTTCAACAATTTTGAGAGGGATTTGAAAAGTTTCAATGGAATGGGAAGAATTGGGACAAAAATTGGAAAATTTTTAAGGGACTTTGAAAAAATTTCAACTGGAATTTTAGCCATTTTTTGACGTGAAATTGTAAACATGTGGACATGGATTTTGAAAATTCTAGAGAGAATTTTAAAAGCCTCAAGAGAATTTCAACAATTTTGAGAGGGATTTGAAAAGTTTCAATGGGAATGGGAAGAATTGGGACAAAAATTGGAAAATTTTTAAGGGACTTTGAAAAAATTTCAACTGGAATTTTAGCCATTTTTTGACGTGAAATTGTAAACATGTGGACATGGATTTTGAAAATTCTAGAGAGAATTTTAAAAGCTTCAAGAGAATTTCAACAATTTTGAGAGGGATTTGAAAAGTTTCAATGGGAATGGGAAGAATTGGGACAAAAATTGGAAAATTTTTAAGGGACTTTGAAAAAATTTCAACTGGAATTTTAGCTATTTTTTGACGTGAAATTGTAAACATGTGGCCATGGATTTTGAAAATTCTAGAGAGAATTTTAAAAGCTTCAACAGAATTTCAACAATTTTGAGAGGGATTTGAAAAGTTTCAATGGGAATGGGAAGAATTGGGACAAAAATTGGAAAATTTTTCAGGGACTTTGAAAAAATTTCAACTGGAATTTTAGCAATTTTTTACGTGAAATTGTAAACATGTTGAAGTGGATTTTGAAAATTCTAGAGAGAATTTTAAAAGCTTCAAGAGAATTTCAACAATTTTGAGAGGGATTTGAAAAGTTTCAATGGGAATGGGAAGAATTGGGACAAAAATTGGAAAATTTTTCAGGGACTTTGAAAAAATTTCAACTGGAATTTTAGCCATTTTTTGACGTGAAATTGTAAACATGTGGCCATGGATTTTGAAAATTCTAGAGAGAATTTTAAAAGCTTCAAGAGAATTTCAACAATTTTGAGAGGGATTTGAAAAGTTTCAATGGGAATGGGAAGAATTGGGACAAAAATTGGAAAATTTTTAAGGGACTTTGAAAAAATTTCAACTGGAATTGTAGCAATTTTTTATGTGAAATTGTAAACATGTGGCCATGGATTTTGAAAATTCTAGAGAGAATTTTAAAAGCTTCAAGAGAATTTCAACAATTTTGAGAGGGATTTGAAAAGTTTCAATGGGAATGGGAAGAATTGGGACAAAAATTGGAAAATTTTTAAGGGACTTTGAAAAAATTTCAACTGGAATTTTAGCAATTTTTTGACGTGAAATTGTAAACATGTGGACATGGATTTTGAAAATTCTAGAGAGAATTTTAAAAGCTTAAAGAGAATTTCAACAATTTTGAGAGGGATTCGAAAAGTTTCAATGGGAATGGGAAGAATTGGGACAAAAATTGGAAAATTTTTAAAGGACTTTGAAAAAATTCCAACTGGAATTTTAGCCATTTTTTGACGTGAAATTGTAAACATGTGGACATGGATTTTGAAAATTCTAGAGAGAATGTTAAAGGCTTCAACAGAATTTCAACAATTTTGAGAGGGATTTGAAAAGTTTCAATGGGAATGGGAAGAAGTGGGACAAAAATTGGAAAATTTTTAAGGGACTTTGATAAAATTTCAACTGGAATTTTAGCAATTTTTTACGTGAAATTGTAAACATGTTGAAGTGGATTTTGAAAATTCTAGAGAGAATTTTAAAAGCTTAAAGAGAATTTCAACAATTTTGAGAGGGATTCGAAAAGTTTCAATGGGAATGGGAAGAATTGGGACAAAAATTGGAAAATTTTTAAGGACTTTGAAAAAATTCCAACTGGAATTTTAGCCATTTTTTGACGTGAAATTGTAAACATGTGGACATGGATTTTGAAAATTCTAGAGAGAATGTTAAAGGCTTCAACAGAATTTCAACAATTTTGAGAGTGATTTGAAAAGTTTCAATGGGAATGGGAAGAATTGGGACAAAAATTGGAAAATTTTTAAGGGACTTTGATAAAATTTCAACTGGAATTTTAGCAATTTTTTACGTGAAATTGTAAACATGTTGAAGTGGATTTTGAAAATTCTAGAGAGAATTTTAAAAGCTTCAACAGAATTTCAACAATTTTGAGAGGGATTTGAAAAGTTTCAATGGGAATGGGAAGAATTGGGACAAAAATTGGAAAATTTTTAAAGGACTTTGAAAAAATTCCAACTGGAATTTTAGCCATTTTTTGACGTGAAATTGTAAACATGTGGACATGGATTTTGAAAATTCTAGAGAGAATGTTAAAGGCTTCAACAGAATTTCAACAATTTTGAGAGGGATTTGAAAAGTTTCAATGGGAATGGGAAGAATTGGGACAAAAATTGGAAAATTTTTAAGGGACTTTGAAAAAATTTCAACTGGAATTTTAGCAATTTTTTACGTGAAATTGTAAACA
>NW_028117239.1:0-1000 GCF_964273445.1 Streptopelia decaocto | reverse complement strand
GGAACCGGCGGGAGCGAGGGCGCGGCCGTGGGGACGGACGGACACGGGACAGACGGACCGACAGACAGACATGGGGACAGAGCGGGACGGACGGACACGGGACAGACGGACAGACAGACAGACATGGGGACAGAGCGGGACGGACGGACACGGGACAGACAGACAGACATGGGGACAGAGCGGGACAGGCAGACACACATGGGACAGAATGGGACAGACAGACATGGGACAGACAGACACACATGGGACAGAATGGGACAGACAGATACGAGACAGAGCGGGACAGACAGACATGGGACAGACATGGGGACAAGATGGGACAGACAGACACGGGACAGACAGACATGGGACAGACATGGGGACAGGATGGGACAGACAGACACGGGACAGACAGACATGGGACAGACATGGGGACAGGATGGGACAGACAGGCATGGGGACAGACAGACAGACACACATGGGACAGACAGACACGGGACAGACATGGGGACAGGATGGGACAGACAGACACGGGACAGACAGACACGGGACAGACAGACACGGGGACAAGATGGGACAGACAGACAGACACAGGACAGACAGACAGACACAGGACAGACAGACATGAGGACAGGGATGGGGACAGGATGGGACAGACAGACATGGGACAGAATGAGACACACAGACATGGGACAGACGGACACGGGACAGACAGACATGGGAACAGAGATGGGACAGACAGACATGGGGACAGACAGACATGGGACAGAGCGGGATGGACGGACATGGGACGGATAGACATGGGGACAGGGCGGGACAGACAGACACAGGACAGACAGACACACATGGGACAGAACGAGACAGACATGGGACAGACATGGGGACAGGATGGGACAGACAGACACGGGACAGACAGACATGAGGACAGGGATGGGGACAGGATGGGACAGACAGGCATGGGACAGAATGAGACACACAGACATGGGACAGACGGACACGGGACAGACAGACATGGGAACAG
>NW_028117240.1:0-55814 GCF_964273445.1 Streptopelia decaocto | reverse complement strand
GAGAGAATTTAAAAGCTTCAAGAGAATTTCAACAATTTTGAGAGGGATTTGAAAAGTTTCAATGGGAATGGGAAGAATTGGGACAAAAATTGGAAATTTTTAAGGGACTTTGAAAAAATTTCAACTGGAATTTTAGCCATTTTTTTACATGAAATTGTAAACATGTGGCCATGGATTTTGAAATTCTAGAGAGAATTTTAAAAGCTTCAAGAGAATTTCAACAATTTTGAGAGGGATTTGAAAAGTTTCAATGGGAATGGGAAGAATTGGGACAAAAATTGGAAAATTTTTAAGGGACTTTGAAAAAATTTCAACTGGAATTTTAGCCATTTTTTGGACGTGAAATTGTAACATGTGGACATGGATTTTGAAAATTCTAGAGAGAATTTTAAAAGCTTCAAGAGAATTTCAACAATTTTGAGAGGGATTGAAAAGTTTCAATGGGAATGGGAAGAATTGGGACAAAAATGGGAAAATTTTTAAGGACTTTGAAAAAATTTCAACTGGAATTTAGCATTTTTTTGACGTGAAATGTAAACATGTGCCATGGATTTTGAAAATTCTAGAGAGAATTTTAAAAGCTTCAAGAGAATTTCAACAATTTTGAGAGGGATTTGAAAAGTTTCAATGGAATGGAAAGAATTGGGACAAAAATTGGAAAATTTTAAGGGACTTTGAAAAAATTTCAACTGGAATTTTAGCCATTTTTTTACGTGAAATTGTAAACATGTGGCCATGGATTTTGAAAATTCTAGAGAGAATTTTAAAAGCTTCAAGAGAATTTCAACAATTTTGAGAGGGATATGAAAAGTTTCAATGGGAATGGGAAGAATTGGGACAAAAATTGGAAAATTTTGAAGGGACTTTGAAAAAATTTCAACTGGCATTTTAGCCATTTTTTGACGTGAAATTGTAAACATGTGGCCATGGATTTTGAAAATTCTAGAGAGAATTTTAAAAGCTTCAACAGAATTTCAACAATTTTGAGAGGGATTTGAAAAGTTTCAATGGGAATGGGAAGAATTGGGACAAAAATTGGAAAATTTGTAAGGGACTTTGAAAAAATTTCAACTGGAATTTTAGCATTTTTTTGACGTGAAATTGTAAACATGTGGCCATGGATTTTGAAAATTCTAGAGAGAATTTTAAAAGCTTCAAGAGAATTTCAACAATTTTGAGAGGGATTTGAAAAGTTTCCATGGGAAAGGGAAGAATTGGGACAAAAATTGGAAAATTTTTAAGGGACTTTGAAAAAATTTCAACTGGAATTTTAGCCATTTTTTGACGTGAAATTGTAAACATGTGGCCATGGATTTTGAAAATTCTAGAGAGAATTTTAAAAGCTTCAAGAGAATTTCAACAATTTTGAGAGGGATTTGAAAAGTTTCAATGGGAATGGGAAGAATTGGGACAAAAAATGGAAAATTTTTAAGGGACTTGAAAAAATTTCAACTGGAATTTTAGCATTTTTTTTACGTGAAATTGTAAACATGTGGCCATGGATTTTGAAAATTCTAGAGAGAATTTTAAAGCTTCAACAGAATTTCAACAATTTTGAGAGGGATTTGAAAAGTTTCAATGGGAATGGGAAGAATTGGGACAAAAATTGGAAAATTTTTAAGGGACTTTGAAAAAAATTTCAACTGGAATTTTAGCCATTTTTGACGTGAAATTGTAAACATGTGGCCATGGATTTTGAAAATTCTAGAGAGAATTTTAAAAGCTTCAACAGAATTTCAACAATTTTGAGAGGGATTTGAAAAGTTTCAATGGGAATGGGAAGAATTGGGACAAAAATTGGAAAATTTTTAAGGGACTTTGAAAAAATTTCAACTGGAATTTTAGCCATTTTTTGACGTGAAATTGTAAACATGTGGCCATGGATTTTGAAAATTCTAGAGAGAATTTTAAAAGCTTCAAGAGAATTTCAACAATTTTGAGAGGGATTTGAAAAGTTTCAATGGGAATGGGAAGAATTGGGACAAAAAATGGAAAATTTTTAAGGGACTTTGAAAAAATTTCAACTGGAATTTTAGCATTTTTTTGACGTGAAATTGTAAACATGTGGCCATGGATTTTGAAAATTCTAGAGAGAATTTTAAAAGCTTCAAGAGAATTTCAACAATTTTGAGAGGGATTTGAAAAGTTTCAATGGGAATGGGAAGAATTGGGACAAAAATTGGAAAATTTTTCAGGGACTTTGAAAAATTTCAACTGGAATTTTAGCAATTTTTTTATGTGAAATTGTAAACATGTGGCCATGGATTTTGAAAATTCTAGAGAGAATTTTAAAAGCTTCAAGAGAATTTCAACAATTTTGAGAGGATTTGAAAAGTTTCAATGGGAATGGGAAGAATGGGGACAAAAATTGGAAAATTTTTAAGGACTTTGAAAAAATTTCAACTGGAATTTTAGCATTTTTTTTACATGAAATTGTAAACATGTGGCCATGGATTTTGAAAATTCTAGAGAGAATTTTAAAAGCTTCAACAGAATTTTCAACAATTTTGAGAGGGATTTGAAAAGTTTCAATGGGAATGGGAAGAATTGGGACAAAAATGGGAAAATTTTTAAGGGACTTTGAAAAATTTCAACTGGAATTTTAGCAATTTTTTTACATGAAATTGTAAACATGTGGACATGGATTTTGAAAATTCTAGAGAGAATTTTAAAAGCTTCAAGAGAATTTCAACAATTTTGAGAGGGATATGAAAAGTTTCAATGGGAATGGGAAGAATTGGGACAAAAATGGGAAAATTTTTCAGGGACTTTGAAAAAATTTCAACTGGAATTTAGCCATTTTTTTTACGTGAAATTGTGAACAGTGGACATGGATTTTGAAAATTCTAGAGAGAATTTTAAAAGCTTCAAGAGAATTTCAACAATTTTGAGAGGGATTTGAAAAGTTTCAATGGGAATGGGAAGAATTGGGACAAAAAATGGAAATTTTTAAGGGACTTTGAAAAAATTTCAACTGGAATTTTAGCATTTTTTTACGTGAAATTGTAAACATGTGGACATGGATTTTGAAAATTCTAGAGAGAATTTTAAAAGCTTCAAGAGAATTTCAACAATTTGAGAGGGATTTGAAAAGTTTCAATGGGAATGGAAGAATTGGGACAAAAATTGGAAAATTTTTAAGGGACTTTGAAAAAATTTCAACTGGAATTTTAGCCATTTTTTTATGTGAAATTGTAAACATGTGGCCATGGATTTTGAAAATTCTAGAGAGAATTTTAAAAGCTTCAAGAGAATTTCAAGAATTTTGAGAGGGATTTGAAAAGTTTCAATGGGAATGGGAAGAATTGGGACAAAAATTGGAAAATTTTTTAAGGACTTTGAAAAAATTTCAACTGGAATTTTAGCAATTTTTTATGTGAAATTGTAAACATGTGGCCATGGATTTTGAAAATTCTAGAGAGAATTTAAAAGCTTTAACAGAATTTCTACAATTTTGAGAGGGATTTGAAAAGTTTCAATGGGAATGGGAAGAATTGGGACAAAAATTGGAAAATTTTTAAGGGACTTTGAAAAAATTTCAACTGGAATTTTAGCCATTTTTTTACGTGAAATTGTGAACATGTGGACATGGATTTTGAAAATTCTAGAGAGAATTTTAAAAGCTTCAAGAGAATTTCAACAATTTTGAGAGGGATTTGAAAAGTTGCAATGGGAATGGGAAGAATTGGGACAAAAAATGGAAAATTTTTAAGGGACTTTGAAAAAATTTCAACTGGAATTTTAGCATTTTTTTTACGTGAAATTGTAAACATGTGGACATGGATTTTGAAAATTCTAGAGAGAATTTTAAAAGCTTTCAACAGAATTTCAACAATTTTGAGAGGGATTTGAAAAGTTTCAATGGGAATGGGAAGAATTGGGACAAAATTGGAAAATTTTTAAGGGACTTTGAAAAATTTCAACTGGAATTTTAGCAATTTTTTTATGTGAAATTGTAAACATGTGGCCATGGATTTTGAAAATTCTAGAGAGAATTTTAAAAGCTTCAAGAGAATTTCAAGAATTTTGAGAGGGATTTGAAAAGTTTCAATGGGAATGGGAAGAATTGGGACAAAAAATGGAAAATTTTTCAGGACTTTGAAAAAATTTCAACTGGAATTTTAGCAATTTTTTTATGTGAAATTGTAAACATGTGGCCATGGATTTTGAAAATTCTAGAGAGAATTTTTAAAGCTTTAACAGAATTTCAACAATTTTGAGAGGGATTTGAAAAGTTTCAATGGGAATGGGAAGAATGGGGACAAAATTGGAAAATTTTTAAGGACTTTGAAAAAATTTCAACTGGAATTTTAGCAATTTTTTTACATGAAATTGTAAACATGTGGACATGGATTTTGAAAATTCTAGAGAGAATTTAAAAGCTTCAAGAGAATTTCAACAATTTTGAGAGGGATTTGAAAAGTTTCAATGGGAATGGGAAGAATTGGGACAAAAATTGGAAAATTTTTAAGGGACTTTGAAAAAATTTCAACTGGAATTTTAGCCATTTTTTTACGTGAAATTGTGAACATGTGGACATGGATTTTGAAAATTCTAGAGAGAATTTTTAAAGCTTCAAGAGAATTTCAACAATTTTGAGAGGGATTTGAAAAGTTTCAATGGGAATGGGAAGAATTGGGACAAAAATTGGAAAATTTTTAAGGGACTTTGAAAAAATTTCAACTGGAATTTTAGCCATTTTTTGACGTGAAATTGTAAACATGTGGACATGGATTTTGAAAATTCTAGAGAGAATTTTAAAAGCTTCAAGAGAATTTCAACAATTTTGAGAGGGATTTGAAAGTTTCAATGGGAATGGGAAGAATTGGGACAAAAATTGGAAAATTTTTAAGGGACTTTGAAAAAATTTCAACTGGAATTTTAGCATTTTTTTGCATGAAATTGTAAACATGTGGACATGGATTTTGAAAATTCTAGAGAGAATTTTAAAAGCTTCAAGAGAATTTCAACAATTTTGAGAGGGATTTGAAAAGTTTCAATGGGAAAGGGAAGAATTGGGACAAAAATTGGAAAATTTTTAAGGACTTTGAAAAAATTTCAACTGGAATTTTAGCCATTTTTTGACGTGAAATTGTAAACATGTGGACATGGATTTTGAAAATTCTAGAGAGAATTTTAAAAAGCATCAACAGAATTTCAACAATTTTGAGAGGGATTTGAAAAGTTTCCATGGGAATGGAAGAATTGGGACAAAAATTGGAAAATTTTGAAGGGACTTTGAAAAAATTTCAACTGGAATTTTAGCCATTTTTTGACGTGAAATTGTAAACATGTGGCCATGGATTTTGAAAATTCTAGAGAGAATTTTAAAAGCTTCAAGAGAATTTCAACAATTTTGAGAGGGATTTGAAAAGTTTCAATGGGAATGGGAAGAATTGGGACAAAAATTGGAAAATTTTTAAGGGACTTTGAAAAAATTTCAACTGGAATTTTAGCATTTTTTTTACGTGAAATTGTAAACATGTGGACAGGGATTTTGAAAATTCTAGAGAGAATTTTAAAAGCTTCAAGAGAATTTCAACAATTTGGAGAGGGATTTGAAAAGTTTCAATGGGAATGGGAAGAATTGGGACAAAAATTGGAAAATTTTTAAGGGACTTTGAAAAAATTTCAACTGGAATTTTAGCATTTTTTTGACGTGAAATTGTAAACATGTGGCCATGGATTTTGAAAATTCTAGAGAGAATTTTAAAAGCTTTAACAGAATTTCTACAATTTTAAGAGGGATTTGAAAAGTTTCAATGGGAATGGGAAGAATTGGGACAAAAATTGGAAAACTTTTAAGGGACTTTGAAAAAATTTCAACTGGAATTTTAGCAATTTTTTTATGTGAAATTGTAAACATGTGGACATGGATTTTGAAAATTCTAGAGAGAATTTTAAAAGCTTCAAGAGAATTTCAACAATTTTGAGAGGGATTTGAAAAGTTTCAATGGGAATGGGAAGAATTGGGACAAAAATTGGAAAATTTTTAAGGGACTTTGAAAAAATTTCAACTGGAATTTTAGCCATTTTTTACATGAAATTGTAAACATGTGGCCATGGGATTTTGAAAATTCTAGAGAGAATTTTAAAAGCTTCAAGAGAATTTCAACAATTTTGAGAGGGATTTGAAAAGTTTCAATGGGAATGGGAAGAATTGGGACAAAATTGGAAAATTTTTAAGGGACTTTGAAAAAATTTCAACTGGAATTTTAGCCATTTTTTGACGTGAAATTGTAAACATGTGGCCATGGATTTTGAAAATTCTAGAGAGAATTTTAAAAGCTTCAAGAGAATTTCAACAATTTTGAGAGGGATTTGAAAAGTTTCAATGGGAATGGGAAGAATTGGGACAAAAATTGGAAAATTTTTAAGGGACTTTGAAAAAATTTCAACTGGAATTTTAGCATTTTTATTACGTGAAACTGTAAGACATGTGGACATGGATTTTGAAAATTCTAGAGAGAATTTTAAAAGCTTCAACAGAATTTCAACAATTTTGAGAGGGATTTGAAAAGTTTCAATGAGAATGGGAAGAATTGGGACAAAAATTGGAAAATTTTTAAGGGACTTTGAAAAAATTTCAACTGGAATTTTAGCCATTTTTTTATGTGAAATTGTAAACATGTGGCCATGGATTTTGAAAATTCTAGAGAGAATTTTAAAAGCTTCAAGAGAATTTCAAGAATTTTGAGAGGGATTTGAAAAGTTTCAATGGGAATGGGAAGAATTGGGACAAAAATTGGAAAATTTTTCAGGGACTTTGAAAAATTTCAACTGGAATTTTAGCAATTTTTTTATGTGAAATTGTAAACATGTGGCCATGGATTTTGAAAATTCTAGAGAGAATTTTAAAAGCTTCAAGAGAATTTCTACAATTTTGAGAGGGATTTGAAAAGTTTCAATGGGAATGGGAAGAATGGGGACAAAAATTGGAAAATTTTTCAGGGACTTTGAAAAAATTTCAACTGGAATTTTAGCAATTTTTTAATGTGAAATTGTAAACATGTGGCCATGGATTTTGAAAATTCTAGAGAGAATTTTAAAAGCTTCAAGAGAATTTCAACAATTTGAGAGGGATTTGAAAAGTTTCAATGGGAATGGGAAGAATTGGGACAAAAATTGGAAAATTTTTAAGGGACTTTGAAAAAATTTCAACTGGAATTTTAGCCATTTTTGACGTGAAATTGTAAACATGTTGAAGTGGATTTTGAAAATTCTAGAGAGAATTTTAAAAGCTTCAAGAGAATTTCAACAATTTTGAGAGGGATTTGAAAAGTTTCAATGGGAATGGGAAGAATTGGGACAAAAATTGGAAAATTTTTTAAGGGACTTTGAAAAAATTTCAACTGGAATTTTAGCCATTTTGTTACGTGAAATTGTAAACATGTGGACATGGATTTTGAAAATTCTAGAGAGAATTTTAAAAGCTTCAAGAGAATTTCAACAATTTTGAGAGGGATTTGAAAAGTTTCAATGGGAATGGGAAGAATTGGGACAAAAATTGGAAAATTTTTAAGGGACTTTGAAAAAATTTCAACTGGAATTTTAGCATTTTTTTGACGTGAAATTGTAAACATGTGGCCATGGATTTTGAAAATTCTAGAGAGAATTTTAAAAGCTTCAAGAGAATTTCAACAATTTTGAGAGGGATTTGAAAAGTTTCAATGGGAATGGGAAGAATTGGGACAAAAATTGGAAAATTTTTAAGGGACTTTGAAAAAATTTCAACTGGAATTTTAGCAATTTTGTTACGTGAAATTGTGAACATGTGGACATGGATTTTGAAAATTCTAGAGAGAATTTTAAAAGCATCAACAGAATTTCAACAATTTTGAGAGGGATTTGAAAAGTTTCCATGGGAATGGGAAGAATTGGGACAAAAATTGGAAAATTTTTAAGGGACTTTGAAAAAATTTCAACTGGAATTTTAGCCATTTTTTTACATGAAATTGTAAACATGTGGCCATGGATTTGAAAATTCTAGAGAGAATTTTTAAAAGCTTCAACAGAATTTCAACAATTTTGAGAGGGATTTGAAAAGTTTCAATGGGAATGGGAAGAATTGGGACAAAAATTGGAAAATTTTGAAGGGACTTTGAAAAAATTTCAACTGGAATTTTAGCCATTTTTTGACGTGAAATTGTAAACATGTGGCCATGGATTTTGAAAATTCTAGAGAGAATTTTAAAAGCTTCAAGAGAATTTCAACAATTTTGAGAGGGATTTGAAAAGTTTCAATGGGAATGGGAAGAATTGGGACAAAAATTGGAAAATTTTTAAGGGACTTTGAAAAAATTTCAACTGGAATTTTAGCATTTTTTTTACGTGAAATTGTAAACATGTGGCCATGGATTTTGAAAATTCTAGAGAGAATTTTAAAAGCTTCAAGAGAATTTCAACAATTTGGAGAGGGATTTGAAAAGTTTCAATGGGAATGGGAAGAATTGGGACAATAATGGGAAAATTTTTAAGGGACTTTGAAAAAATTTCAACTGGAATTTTAGCATTTTTTGACGTGATTTGTGAACATGTGGACATGGATTTTGAAAATTCTAGAGAGAATTTTAAAAGCTTCAAGAGAATTTCAACAATTTTGAGAGGGATTTGAAAAGTTTCAATGGGAATGGGAAGAATTGGGGACAAAAATTGGAAAATTTTTAAGGGACTTTGAAAAAATTTCAACTGGAATTTTAGCCATTTTTTGACATGAAATTGTAAACATGTGGACATGGATTTTGAAAATTCTAGAGAGAATTTTAAAAGCTTCAAGAGAATTTCAACAATTTTGAGAGGGATTTGAAAAGTTTCAATGGGAATGGGAAGAATTGGGACAAAAATTGGAAAATTTTTAAGGGACTTTGAAAAAATTTCAACTGGAATTTTAGCCATTTTTTTAAGTGAAATTGTGAACATGTGGACATGGATTTTGAAAATTCTAGAGAGAATTTTAAAAGCTTCAACAGAATTTCAACACTTTTGAGAGGGATTTGAAAAGTTTCAATGGGAATGGGAAGAATTGGGACAAAAATTGGAAAATTTTTAAGGGACTTTGAAAAAATTTCAACTGGAATTTTAGCCATTTTTTTATGTGAAATTGTAAACATGTGGCCATGGATTTTGAAAATTCTAGAGAGAATTTTAAAAGCATCAACAAAATTTCAACAATTTTGAGAGGGATTTGAAAAGTTTCAATGGGAATGGGAAGAATGGGGGACAAAAATTGGAAAATTTTTAAGGGACTTTGAAAAAATTTCAACTGGAATTTTAGCCATTTTTTGACGTGAAATTGTAAACATGTGGCCATGGATTTTGAAAATTCTAGAGAGAATTTTAAAAGCTTCAAGAGAATTTCAACAATTTTGAGAGGGATTTGAAAAGTTTCAATGGGAATGGGAAGAATTGGGACAAAAATTGGAAAATTTTTAAGGGACTTTGAAAAAATTTCAACTGGAATTTTAGCCATTTTTTGACGTGAAATTGTAAACATGTGGACATGGATTTTGAAAATTCTAGAGAGAATTTTAAAAGCTTCAACAGAATTTCAACAATTTTGAGAGGGATTTGAAAAGTTTCAATGGGAATGGGAAGAATTGGGACAAAAATTGGAAAATTTTTAAGGGACTTTGAAAAAATTTCAACTGGAATTTTAGCCATTTTTTTACATGAAATTGTAAACATGTGGCCATGGATTTTGAAAATTCTAGAGAGAATTTTAAAAGCTTCAACAGAATTTCAACAATTTTGAGAGGGATTTGAAAAGTTTCAATGGGAATGGGAAGAATTGGGACAAAAATTGGAAAATTTTGAAGGGACTTTGAAAAAATTTCAACTGGAATTTTAGCCATTTTTTGACGTGAAATTGTAAACATGTGGCCATGGATTTTGAAAATTCTAGAGAGAATTTTAAAAGCTTCAAGAGAATTTCAACAATTTTGAGAGGGATTTGAAAAGTTTCAATGGGAATGGGAAGAATTGGGACAAAAATTGGAAAATTTTTAAGGGACTTTGAAAAAATTTCAACTGGAAATTTAGCATTTTTTTACGTGAAATTGTAAACATGTGGCCATGGATTTTGAAAATTCTAGAGAGAATTTTAAAAGCTTCAACAGAATTTCAACAATTTGGAGAGGGATTTGAAAAGTTTCAATGGGAATGGGAAGAATTGGGACAAAAATGGGAAAATTTTTAAGGGACTTTGAAAAAATTTCAACTGGAATTTTAGCATTTTTTTGACGTGAATTTGTGAACATGTGGACATGGATTTTGAAAATTCTAGAGAGAATTTTAAAAGCTTCAAGAGAATTTCAACAATTTTGAGAGGGATTTGAAAAGTTTCAATGGGAATGGGAAGAATTGGGACAAAAATTGGAAAATTTTTAAGGGACTTTGAAAAAATTTCAACTGGAATTTTAGCCATTTTTTGATGTGAAATTGTAAACATGTGGACATGGATTTTGAAAATTCTAGAGAGAATTTTAAAAGCTTCAACAGAATTTCAACACTTTTGAGAGGGATTTGAAAAGTTTCAATGGGAATGGGAAGAATTGGGACAAAAATTGGAAAATTTTTAAGGGACTTTGAAAAAATTTCAACTGGAATTTTAGCCATTTTTTTATGTGAAATTGTAAACATGTGGACATGGATTTTGAAAATTCTAGAGAGAATTTTAAAAGCATCAACAAAATTTCAACAATTTTGAGAGGGATTTGAAAAGTTTCAATGGGAATGGGAAGAATGGGGACAAAAATTGGAAAATTTTTAAGGGACTTTGAAAAAATTTCAACTGGAATTTTAGCCATTTTTTGACGTGAAATTGTAAACATGTGGCCATGGATTTTGAAAATTCTAGAGAGAATTTTAAAAGCTTCAAGAGAATTTCAACAATTTTGAGAGGGATTTGAAAAGTTTCAATGGGAATGGGAAGAATTGGGACAAAAATTGGAAAATTTTTAAGGGACTTTGAAAAAATTTCAACTGGAATTTTAGCCATTTTTTGACGTGAAATTGTAAACATGTGGCCATGGATTTTGAAAATTCTAGAGAGAATTTTAAAAGCTTCAACAGAATTTCAACACTTTTGAGAGGGATTTGAAAAGTTTCAATGGGAATGGGAAGAATTGGGACAAAAATTGGAAAATTTTTAAGGGACTTTGAAAAAATTTCAACTGGAATTTTAGCCATTTTTTTACATGAAATTGTAAACATGTGGCCATGGATTTTGAAAATTCTAGAGAGAATTTTAAAAGCTTCAACAGAATTTCAACAATTTGGAGAGGGATTTGAAAAGTTTCAATGGGAATGGGAAGAATTGGGACAAAAATTGGAAAATTTTGAAGGGACTTTGAAAAAATTTCAACTGGAATTTTAGCCATTTTTTGACGTGAAATTGTAAACATGTGGCCATGGATTTTGAAAATTCTAGAGAGAATTTTAAAAGCTTCAAGAGAATTTCAACAATTTTGAGAGGGATTTGAAAAGTTTCAATGGGAATGGGAAGAATTGGGACAAAAATGGGAAAATTTTGAAGGGACTTTGAAAAAATTTCAACTGGAAATTTAGCATTTTTTTTACGTGAAATTGTAAACATGTGGCCATGGATTTTGAAAATTCTAGAGAGAATTTTAAAAGCTTCAACAGAATTTCAACAATTTGGAGAGGGATTTGAAAAGTTTCAATGGGAATGGGAAGAATTGGGACAAAAATGGGAAAATTTTTAAGGGACTTTGAAAAAATTTCAACTGGAATTTTAGCATTTTTTTGACGTGAATTTGTGAACATGTGGACATGGATTTTGAAAATTCTAGAGAGAATTTTAAAAGCTTCAAGAGAATTTCAACAATTTTGAGAGGGATTTGAAAAGTTTCAATGGGAATGGGAAGAATTGGGACAAAAATTGGAAAATTTTTAAGGGACTTTGAAAAAATTTCAACTGGAATTTTAGCCATTTTTTGACGTGAAATTGTGAACATGTGGACATGGATTTTGAAAATTCTAGAGAGAATTTTAAAAGCTTCAAGAGAATTTCAACAATTTTGAGAGGGATTTGAAAAGTTTCAATGGGAATGGGAAGAATTGGGACAAAAATTGGAAAATTTTTAAGGGACTTTGAAAAAATTTCAACTGGAATTTTAGCCATTTTTTGACGTGAAATTGTAAACATGTGGACATGGATTTTGAAAATTCTAGAGAGAATTTTAAAAGCTTCAAGAGAATTTCAACAATTTTGAGAGGGATTTGAAAAGTTTCAATGGGAATGGGAAGAATTGGGACAAAAATTGGAAAATTTTTAAGGGACTTTGAAAAAATTTCAACTGGAATTTTAGCATTTTTTTGCATGAAATTGTAAACATGTGGACATGGATTTTGAAAATTCTAGAGAGAATTTTAAAAGCTTCAAGAGAATTTCAACAATTTTGAGAGGGATTTGAAAAGTTTCAATGGGAATGGGAAGAATTGGGACAAAAATTGGAAAATTTTTAAGGGACTTTGAAAAAATTTCAACTGGAATTTTAGCCATTTTTTGATGTGAAATTGTAAACATGTGGACATGGATTTTGAAAATTCTAGAGAGAATTTTAAAAGCATCAACAGAATTTCAACAATTTTGAGAGGGATTTGAAAAGTTTCCATGGGAATGGGAAGAATTGGGACAAAAATTGGAAAATTTTTAAGGGACTTTGAAAAAATTTCAACTGGAATTTTAGCCATTTTTTGATGTGAAATTGTAAACATGTGGCCATGGATTTTGAAAATTCTAGAGAGAATTTTAAAAGCTTCAAGAGAATTTCAACAATTTTGAGAGGGATTTGAAAAGTTTCAATGGGAATGGGAAGAATTGGGACAAAAATTGGAAAACTTTTAAGGGACTTTGAAAAAATTTCAACTGGAATTTTAGCAATTTTTTTATGTGAAATTGTAAACATGTGGCCATGGATTTTGAAAATTCTAGAGAGAATTTTAAAAGCTTCAAGAGAATTTCAAGAATTTTGAAAGGGATTTGAAAAGTTTCAATGGGAATGGGAAGAATTGGGACAAAAATTGGAAAATTTTTCAGGGACTTTGAAAAAATTTCAACTGGAATTTTAGCCATTTTTTGACGTGAAATTGTAAACATGTGGCCATGGATTTTGAAAATTCTAGAGAGAATTTTAAAAGCTTCAAGAGAATTTCAACAATTTTGAGAGGGATTTGAAAAGTTTCAATGGGAATGGGAAGAATTGGGACAAAAATTGGAAAATTTTTAAGGGACTTTGAAAAAATTTCAACTGGAATTTTAGCCATTTTTTGACGTGAAATTGTAAACATGTTGAAGTGGATTTTGAAAATTCTAGAGAGAATTTTAAAAGCTTCAAGAGAATTTCAACAATTTTGAGAGGGATTTGAAAAGTTTCAATGGGAATGGGAAGAATTGGGACAAAAATTGGAAAATTTTTAAGGGACTTTGAAAAAATTTCAACTGGAATTTTAGCCATTTTGTTACGTGAAATTGTAAACATGTGGACATGGATTTTGAAAATTCTAGAGAGAATTTTAAAAGCTTCAACAGAATTTCAACAATTTTGAGAGGGATTTGAAAAGTTTCAATGGGAATGGGAAGAATTGGGACAAAAATTGGAAAATTTTTAAGGGACTTTGAAAAAATTTCAACTGGAATTTTAGCATTTTTTTGACGTGAAATTGTAAACATGTGGACATGGATTTTGAAAATTCTAGAGAGAATTTTAAAAGCTTCAAGAGAATTTCAACAATTTTGAGAGGGATTTGAAAAGTTTCAATGGGAATGGGAAGAATTGGGACAAAAATTGGAAAATTTTTAAGGGACTTTGAAAAAATTTCAACTGGAATTTTAGCAATTTTGTTACGTGAAATTGTGAACATGTGGACATGGATTTTGAAAATTCTAGAGAGAATTTTAAAAGCATCAACAGAATTTCAACAATTTTGAGAGGGATTTGAAAAGTTTCAATGGGAATGGGAAGAATTGGGACAAAAATTGGAAAATTTTTAAGGGACTTTGAAAAAATTTCAACTGGAATTTTAGCCATTTTTTTACATGAAATTGTAAACATGTGGCCATGGATTTTGAAAATTCTAGAGAGAATTTTAAAAGCTTCAACAGAATTTCAACAATTTTGAGAGGGATTTGAAAAGTTTCAATGGGAATGGGAAGAATTGGGACAAAAATTGGAAAATTTTGAAGGGACTTTGAAAAAATTTCAACTGGAATTTTAGCCATTTTTTGACGTGAAATTGTAAACATGTGGCCATGGATTTTGAAAATTCTAGAGAGAATTTTAAAAGCTTCAAGAGAATTTCAACACTTTTGAGAGGGATTTGAAAAGTTTCAATGGGAATGGGAAGAATTGGGACAAAAATTGGAAAATTTTTAAGGGACTTTGAAAAAATTTCAACTGGAATTTTAGCATTTTTGTTACGTGAAATTGTAAACATGTGGCCATGGATTTTGAAAATTCTAGAGAGAATTTTAAAAGCTTCAACAGAATTTCAACAATTTGGAGAGGGATTTGAAAAGTTTCAATGGGAATGGGAAGAATTGGGACAATAATGGGAAAATTTTTAAGGGACTTTGAAAAAATTTCAACTGGAATTTTAGCATTTTTTTGACGTGAATTTGTGAACATGTGGACATGGATTTTGAAAATTCTAGAGAGAATTTTAAAAGCTTCAAGAGAATTTCAACAATTTTGAGAGGGATTTGAAAAGTTTCAATGGGAATGGGAAGAATTGGGACAAAAATTGGAAAATTTTTAAGGGACTTTGAAAAAATTTCAACTGGAATTTTAGCCATTTTTTGACGTGAAATTGTAAACATGTGGACATGGATTTTGAAAATTCTAGAGAGAATTTTAAAAGCTTCAAGAGAATTTCAACAATTTTGAGAGGGATTTGAAAAGTTTCAATGGGAATGGGAAGAATTGGGACAAAAATTGGAAAATTTTTAAGGGACTTTGAAAAAATTTCAACTGGAATTTTAGCCATTTTTTTAAGTGAAATTGTGAACATGTGGACATGGATTTTGAAAATTCTAGAGAGAATTTTAAAAGCTTCAACAGAATTTCAACACTTTTGAGAGGGATTTGAAAAGTTTCAATGGGAATGGGAAGAATTGGGACAAAAATTGGAAAATTTTTAAGGGACTTTGAAAAAATTTCAACTGGAATTTTAGCCATTTTTTTATGTGAAATTGTAAACATGTGGCCATGGATTTTGAAAATTCTAGAGAGAATTTTAAAAGCATCAACAAAATTTCAACAATTTTGAGAGGGATTTGAAAAGTTTCAATGGGAATGGGAAGAATTGGGACAAAAATTGGAAAATTTTTAAGGGACTTTGAAAAAATTTCAACTGGAATTTTAGCCATTTTTTGACGTGAAATTGTAAACATGTGGCCATGGATTTTGAAAATTCTAGAGAGAATTTTAAAAGCTTCAAGAGAATTTCAACAATTTTGAGAGGGATTTGAAAAGTTTCAATGGGAATGGGAAGAATTGGGACAAAAATTGGAAAATTTTTAAGGGACTTTGAAAAAATTTCAACTGGAATTTTAGCCATTT
The DNA here is from genome assembly GCF_964273445.1 of Streptopelia decaocto. Lineage (NCBI taxonomy): Eukaryota > Metazoa > Chordata > Aves > Columbiformes > Columbidae > Streptopelia > Streptopelia decaocto. The sequence goes on along the minus strand of NW_028117240.1, from coordinate 40,233 downwards.
TTTGACGTGAAATTGTAAACATGTGGCCATGGATTTTGAAAATTCTAGAGAGAATTTTAAAAGCTTCAACAGAATTTCAACACTTTTGAGAGGGATTTGAAAAGTTTCAATGGGAATGGGAAGAATTGGGACAAAAATTGGAAAATTTTTAAGGGACTTTGAAAAAATTTCAACTGGAATTTTAGCCATTTTTTTACATGAAATTGTAAACATGTGGCCATGGATTTTGAAAATTCTAGAGAGAATTTTAAAAGCTTCAACAGAATTTCAACAATTTTGAGAGGGATTTGAAAAGTTTCAATGGGAATGGGAAGAATTGGGACAAAAATTGGAAAATTTTTAAGGGACTTTGAAAAAATTTCAACTGGAATTTTAGCCATTTTTTGACGTGAAATTGTAAACATGTGGCCATGGATTTTGAAAATTCTAGAGAGAATTTTAAAAGCTTCAAGAGAATTTCAACAATTTTGAGAGGGATTTGAAAAGTTTCAATGGGAATGGGAAGAATTGGGACAAAAATTGGAAAATTTTTAAGGGACTTTGAAAAAATTTCAACTGGAAATTTAGCATTTTTTTTACGTGAAATTGTAAACATGTGGCCATGGATTTTGAAAATTCTAGAGAGAATTTTAAAAGCTTCAACAGAATTTCAACAATTTGGAGAGGGATTTGAAAAGTTTCAATGGGAATGGGAAGAATTGGGACAAAAATGGGAAAATTTTTAAGGGACTTTGAAAAAATTTCAACTGGAATTTTAGCCATTTTTTTAAGTGAAATTGTGAACATGTGGACATGGATTTTGAAAATTCTAGAGAGAATTTTAAAAGCTTCAACAGAATTTCAACACTTTTGAGAGGGATTTGAAAAGTTTCAATGGGAATGGGAAGAATTGGGACAAAAATTGGAAAATTTTTCAGGGACTTTGAAAAAATTTCAACTGGAATTTTAGCCATTTTTTGACGTGAAATTGTAAACATGTGGCCATGGATTTTGAAAATTCTAGAGAGAATTTTAAAAGCATCAACAAAATTTCAACAATTTGGAGAGGGATTTGAAAAGTTTCAATGGGAATGGGAAGAATTGGGACAAAAATTGGAAAATTTTTAAGGGACTTTGAAAAAATTTCAACTGGAATTTTAGCCATTTTGTTACGTGAAATTGTAAACATGTGGACATGGATTTTGAAAATTCTAGAGAGAATTTTAAAAGCTTCAAGAGAATTTCAACAATTTTGAGAGGGATTTGAAAAGTTTCAATGGGAATGGGAAGAATTGGGACAAAAATTGGAAAATTTTTAAGGGACTTTGAAAAAATTTCAACTGGAATTTTAGCCATTTTTTGACGTGAAATTGTAAACATGTGGACATGGATTTTGAAAATTCTAGAGAGAATTTTAAAAGCTTCAAGAGAATTTCAACAATTTTGAGAGGGATTTGAAAAGTTTCAATGGGAATGGGAAGAATTGGGACAAAAATTGGAAAATTTTTAAGGGACTTTGAAAAAATTTCAACTGGAATTTTAGCCATTTTGTTACGTGAAATTGTAAACATGTGGACATGGATTTTGAAAATTCTAGAGAGAATTTTAAAAGCTTCAAGAGAATTTCAACAATTTTGAGAGGGATTTGAAAAGTTTCAATGGGAATGGGAAGAATTGGGACAAAAATTGGAAAATTTTTAAGGGACTTTGAAAAAATTTCAACTGGAATTTTAGCCATTTTTTTTACGTGAAATTGTGAACATGTGGACATGGATTTTGAAAATTCTAGAGAGAATTTTAAAAGCTTCAAGAGAATTTCAACAATTTTGAGAGGGATTTGAAAAGTTTCAATGGGAATGGGAAGAACTGGGACAAAAATGGGAAAATTTTTAAGGGACTTTGAAAAAATTTCAACTGGAATTTTAGCCATTTTGTTACGTGAAATTGTGAACATGTTGAAGTGGATTTTGAAAATTCTAGAGAGAATTTTAAAAGCTTCAACAGAATTTCAACAATTTTGAGAGGGATTTGAAAAGTTTCAATGGGAATGGGAAGAATTGGGACAAAAACTGGAAAATTTTTAAGGGACTTTGAAAAAATTTCAACTGGAATTTTAGCCATTTTTTGACGTGAAATTGTAAACATGTGGCCATGGATTTTGAAAATTCTAGAGAGCATTTTAAAAGCTTCAAGAGAATTTCAACAATTTTGAGAGGGATTTGAAAAGTTTCAATGGGAATGGGAAGAATTGGGACAAAAATTGGAAAATTTTTAAGGGACTTTGAAAAAATTTCAACTGGAATTTTAGCAATTTTTTTACGTGAAATTGTAAACATGTGGACATGGATTTTGAAAATTCTAGAGAGAATTTTAAAAGCTTCAAGAGAATTTCAACAATTTTGAGAGGGATTTGAAAAGTTTCAATGGGAATGGGAAGAATTGGGACAAAAATTGGAAAATTTTTAAAGGACTTTGAAAAAATTTCAACTGGAATTTTAGCAATTTTTTGACGTGAAATTGTAAACATGTGGCCATGGATTTTGAAAATTCTAGAGAGAATTTTAAAAGCTTCAAGAGAATTTCAAGAATTTTGAGAGGGATTTGAAAAGTTTCAATGGGAATGGGAAGAATTGGGACAAAAATTGGAAAATTTTTAAGGGACATTGAAAAAATTTCAACTGGAATTTTAGCCATTTTTTTACATGAAATTGTGAACATGTGGACATGGATTTTGAAAATTCTAGAGAGAATTTTAAAAGCTTCAAGAGAATTTCAACAATTTTGAGAGGGATTTGAAAAGTTTCAATGGGAATGGGAAGAATTGGGACAAAAATTGGAAAATTTTTAAGGGACTTTGAAAAAATTTCAACTGGAATTTTAGCCATTTTTTTACGTGAAATTGTAAACATGTGGACATGGATTTTGAAAATTCTAGAGAGAATTTAAAAAGCTTCAACAGAATTTCAACAATTTTGAGAGGGATTTGAAAAGTTTCAATGGGAATGGGAAGAATTGGGACAAAAATTGGAAAATTTTTAAAGGACTTTGAAAAAATTTCAACTGGAATTTTAGCCATTTTTTGACGTGAAATTGTAAACATGTGGACATGGATTTTGAAAATTCTAGAGAGAATTTTAAAAGCTTCAACAGAATTTCAACAATTTTGAGAGGGATTTGAAAAGTTTCAATGGGAATGGGAAGAATTGGGACAAAAATTGGAAAATTTTTAAGGGACTTTGAAAAAATTTCAACTGGAATTTTAGCCATTTTTTTACATGAAATTGTAAACATGTGGCCATGGATTTTGAAAATTCTAGAGAGAATTTTAAAAGCTTCAAGAGAATTTCAACAATTTTGAGAGGGATTTGAAAAGTTTCAATGGGAATGGGAAGAATTGGGACAAAAATTGGAAAATTTTTAAGGGACTTTGAAAAAATTTCAACTGGAATTTTAGCCATTTTGTTACGTGAAATTGTAAACATGTGGACATGGATTTTGAAAATTCTAGAGAGAATTTTAAAAGCTTCAAGAGAATTTCAACAATTTTGAGAGGGATTTGAAAAGTTTCAATGGGAATGGGAAGAATTGGGACAAAAATTGGAAAATTTTTAAGGGACTTTGAAAAAATTTCAACTGGAATTTTAGCCATTTTGTTACGTGAAATTGTGAACATGTTGAAGTGGATTTTGAAAATTCTAGAGAGAATTTTAAAAGCTTCAACAGAATTTCAACAATTTTGAGAGGGATTTGAAAAGTTTCAATGGGAATGGGAAGAATTGGGACAAAAATTGGAAAATTTTTCAGGGACTTTGAAAAAATTTCAACTGGAATTTTAGCATTTTTTTTACGTGAAATTGTAAACATGTGGCCATGGATTTTGAAAATTCTAGAGAGAATTTTAAAAGCTTCAACAGAATTTCAACAATTTTGAGAGGGATTTGAAAAGTTTCAATGGGAATGGGAAGAATTGGGACAAAAACTGGAAAATTTTTAAGGGACTTTGAAAAAATTTCAACTGGAATTTTAGCCATTTTTTGACGTGAAATTGTAAACATGTGGCCATGGATTTTGAAAATTCTAGAGAGCATTTTAAAAGCTTCAAGAGAATTTCAACAATTTTGAGAGGGATTTGAAAAGTTTCAATGGGAATGGGAAGAATTGGGACAAAAATTGGAAAATTTTTAAGGGACTTTGAAAAAATTTCAACTGGAATTTTAGCAATTTTTTTACGTGAAATTGTAAACATGTGGACATGGATTTTGAAAATTCTAGAGAGAATTTTAAAAGCTTCAAGAGAATTTCAACAATTTTGAGAGGGATTTGAAAAGTTTCAATGGGAATGGGAAGAATTGGGACAAAAATTGGAAAATTTTTAAAGGACTTTGAAAAAATTTCAACTGGAATTTTAGCAATTTTTTGACGTGAAATTGTAAACATGTGGCCATGGATTTTGAAAATTCTAGAGAGAATTTTAAAAGCTTCAAGAGAATTTCAAGAATTTTGAGAGGGATTTGAAAAGTTTCAATGGGAATGGGAAGAATTGGGACAAAAATTGGAAAATTTTTAAGGGACATTGAAAAAATTTCAACTGGAATTTTAGCCATTTTTTTACATGAAATTGTGAACATGTGGACATGGATTTTGAAAATTCTAGAGAGAATTTTAAAAGCTTCAAGAGAATTTCAACAATTTTGAGAGGGATTTGAAAAGTTTCAATGGGAATGGGAAGAATTGGGACAAAAATTGGAAAATTTTTAAGGGACTTTGAAAAAATTTCAACTGGAATTTTAGCCATTTTTTTACGTGAAATTGTAAACATGTGGACATGGATTTTGAAAATTCTAGAGAGAATTTAAAAAGCTTCAACAGAATTTCAACAATTTTGAGAGGGATTTGAAAAGTTTCAATGGGAATGGGAAGAATTGGGACAAAAATTGGAAAATTTTTAAAGGACTTTGAAAAAATTTCAACTGGAATTTTAGCCATTTTTTGACGTGAAATTGTAAACATGTGGACATGGATTTTGAAAATTCTAGAGAGAATTTTAAAAGCATCAACAGAATTTCAACAATTTTGAGAGGGATTTGAAAAGTTTCAATGGGAATGGGAAGAATTGGGACAAAAATTGGAAAATTTTTAAGGGACTTTGAAAAAATTTCAACTGGAATTTTAGCCATTTTTTTACATGAAATTGTAAACATGTGGCCATGGATTTTGAAAATTCTAGAGAGAATTTTAAAAGCTTCAAGAGAATTTCAACAATTTTGAGAGGGATTTGAAAAGTTTCAATGGGAATGGGAAGAATTGGGACAAAAATTGGAAAATTTTTAAGGGACTTTGAAAAAATTTCAACTGGAATTTTAGCCATTTTGTTACGTGAAATTGTAAACATGTGGACATGGATTTTGAAAATTCTAGAGAGAATTTTAAAAGCTTCAAGAGAATTTCAACAATTTTGAGAGGGATTTGAAAAGTTTCAATGGGAATGGGAAGAATTGGGACAAAAATTGGAAAATTTTTAAGGGACTTTGAAAAAATTTCAACTGGAATTTTAGCCATTTTTTGACGTGAAATTGTAAACATGTGGACATGGATTTTGAAAATTCTAGAGAGAATTTTAAAAGCTTCAAGAGAATTTCAACAATTTTGAGAGGGATTTGAAAAGTTTCAATGGGAATGGGAAGAATTGGGACAAAAATTGGAAAATTTTTAAGGGACTTTGAAAAAATTTCAACTGGAATTTTAGCAATTTTTTTACGTGAAATTGTAAACATGTGGACATGGATTTTGAAAATTCTAGAGAGAATTTTAAAAGCTTCAAGAGAATTTCAACAATTTTGAGAGGGATTTGAAAAGTTTCAATGGGAATGGGAAGAATTGGGACAAAAATTGGAAAATTTTTAAGGGACTTTGAAAAAATTTCAACTGGAATTTTAGCCATTTTTTTTACGTGAAATTGTGAACATGTGGACATGGATTTTGAAAATTCTAGAGAGAATTTTAAAAGCTTCAAGAGAATTTCAACAATTTTGAGAGGGATTTGAAAAGTTTCAATGGGAATGGGAAGAACTGGGACAAAAATGGGAAAATTTTTAAGGGACTTTGAAAAAATTTCAACTGGAATTTTAGCCATTTTGTTACGTGAAATTGTGAACATGTTGAAGTGGATTTTGAAAATTCTAGAGAGAATTTTAAAAGCTTCAACAGAATTTCAACAATTTTGAGAGGGATTTGAAAAGTTTCAATGGGAATGGGAAGAATTGGGACAAAAATTGGAAAATTTTTCAGGGACTTTGAAAAAATTTCAACTGGAATTTTAGCATTTTTTTTACGTGAAATTGTAAACATGTGGCCATGGATTTTGAAAATTCTAGAGAGAATTTTAAAAGCTTCAACAGAATTTCAACAATTTTGAGAGGGATTTGAAAAGTTTCAATGGGAATGGGAAGAATTGGGACAAAAACTGGAAAATTTTTAAGGGACTTTGAAAAAATTTCAACTGGAATTTTAGCCATTTTTTGACGTGAAATTGTAAACATGTGGCCATGGATTTTGAAAATTCTAGAGAGCATTTTAAAAGCTTCAAGAGAATTTCAACAATTTTGAGAGGGATTTGAAAAGTTTCAATGGGAATGGGAAGAATTGGGACAAAAATTGGAAAATTTTTAAGGGACTTTGAAAAAATTTCAACTGGAATTTTAGCAATTTTTTTACGTGAAATTGTAAACATGTGGACATGGATTTTGAAAATTCTAGAGAGAATTTTAAAAGCTTCAAGAGAATTTCAACAATTTTGAGAGGGATTTGAAAAGTTTCAATGGGAATGGGAAGAATTGGGACAAAAATTGGAAAATTTTTAAGGGACTTTGAAAAAATTTCAACTGGAATTTTAGCCATTTTTTGACGTGAAATTGTAAACATGTGGCCATGGATTTTGAAAATTCTAGAGAGAATTTTAAAAGCTTCAAGAGAATTTCAAGAATTTTGAGAGGGATTTGAAAAGTTTCAATGGGAATGGGAAGAACTGGGACAGAAATGGGAAAATTTTTAAGGGACATTGAAAAAATTTCAACTGGAATTTTAGCCATTTTTTTACATGAAATTGTGAACATGTGGACATGGATTTTGAAAATTCTAGAGAGAATTTTAAAAGCTTCAAGAGAATTTCAACAATTTTGAGAGGGATTTGAAAAGTTTCAATGGGAATGGGAAGAATTGGGACAAAAATTGGAAAATTTTTAAGGGACTTTGAAAAAATTTCAACTGGAATTTTAGCCATTTTTTTACGTGAAATTGTAAACATGTGGACATGGATTTTGAAAATTCTAGAGAGAATTTAAAAAGCTTCAACAGAATTTCAACAATTTTGAGAGGGATTTGAAAAGTTTCAATGGGAATGGGAAGAATTGGGACAAAAATTGGAAAATTTTTAAAGGACTTTGAAAAAATTTCAACTGGAATTTTAGCCATTTTTTGACGTGAAATTGTAAACATGTGGACATGGATTTTGAAAATTCTAGAGAGAATTTTAAAAGCTTCAACAGAATTTCAACAATTTTGAGAGGGATTTGAAAAGTTTCAATGGGAATGGGAAGAATTGGGACAAAAATTGGAAAATTTTTAAGGGACTTTGAAAAAATTTCAACTGGAATTTTAGCCATTTTTTTACATGAAATTGTAAACATGTGGCCATGGATTTTGAAAATTCTAGAGAGAATTTTAAAAGCTTCAAGAGAATTTCAACAATTTTGAGAGGGATTTGAAAAGTTTCAATGGGAATGGAAAGAATTGGGACAAAAATTGGAAAATTTTTAAGGGACTTTGAAAAAATTTCAACTGGAATTTTAGCAATTTTTTTACGTGAAATTGTAAACATGTGGCCATGGATTTTGAAAATTCTAGAGAGAATTTTAAAAGCTTCAACAGAATTTCAACAATTTTGAGAGGGATATGAAAAGTTTCAATGGGAATGGGAAGAATTGGGACAAAAATTGGAAAATTTTTAAGGGACTTTGAAAAAATTTCAACTGGAATTTTAGCCATTTTTTGACGTGAACTTGTAAACATGTGGCCATGGATTTTGAAAATTCTAGAGAGAATTTTAAAAGCTTCAACAGAATTTCAACAATTTTGAGAGGGATTTGAAAAGTTTCAATGGGAATGGGAAGAATTGGGACAAAAATTGGAAAATTTTGAAAGGACTTTGAAAAAATTTCAACTGGAATTTTAGCCATTTTTTGACGTGAAATTGTAAACATGTGGACATGGATTTTGAAAATTCTAGAGAGAATTTTAAAAGCTTCAACAGAATTTCAACAATTTTGAGAGGGATTTGAAAAGTTTCAATGGGAATGGGAAGAATTGGGACAAAAATTGGAAAATTTTTAAGGGACTTTGAAAAAATTTCAACTGGAATTTTAGCCATTTTTTGACGTGAACTTGTAAACATGTGGACATGGATTTTGAAAATTCTAGAGAGAATTTTAAAAGCTTCAACAGAATTGTAACAATTTTGAGAGGGATTTGAAAAGTTTCAATGGGAATGGGAAGAACTGGGACAGAAATGGGAAAATTTTTAAGGGACTTTGAAAAAATTTCAACTGGAATTTTAGCAATTTTTTGACGTGAAATTGTAAACATGTGGCCATGGATTTTGAAAATTCTAGAGAGAATTTTAAAAGCTTCAAGAGAATTTCAACAATTTTGAGAGGGATTTGAAAAGTTTCAAGGGGAATGGGAAGAATTGGGACAAAAATTGGAACATTTTTAAGGGACTTTGAAAAAATTTCAACTGGAATTTTAGCCATTTTTTGACGTGAAATTGTAAACATGTGGACATGGATTTTGAAAATTCTAGAGAGAATTTTAAAAGCTTCAACAGAATTTTAACAATTTTGAGAGGGATTTGAAAAGTTTCAATGGGAATGGGAAGAATTGGGACAAAAATTGGAAAATTTTTAAGGGACTTTGAAAAAATTTCAACTGCAATTTTAGCCATTTTTTGACGTGAACTTGTAAACATGTGGACATGGATTTTGAAAATTCTAGAGAGAATTTTAAAAGCTTCAACAGAATTGTAACACTTTTGAGAGGGATTTGAAAAGTTTCAATGGGAATGGGAAGAACTGGGACAAAAATTGGAAAATTTTTAAGGGACTTTGAAAAAATTTCAACTGGAATTTTAGCCATTTTTTGACGTGAACTTGTAAACATGTGGACATGGATTTTGAAAATTCTAGAGAGAATTTTAAAAGCTTCAAGAGAATTTCAACAATTTTGAGAGGGATTTGAAAAGTTTCAATGGGAATGGGAAGAATTGGGACAAAAATTGGAAAATTTTTAAGGGACTTTGAAAAAATTTCAACTGGAATTTTAGCCATTTTTTGACGTGAAATTGTAAACATGTGGACATGGATTTTGAAAATTCTAGAGAGAATTTTAAAAGCTTCAACAGAATTTCAACAATTTTGAGAGGGATTTGAAAAGTTTCAATGGGAATGGGAAGAACTGGGACAAAAATTGGAAAATTTTTAAGGGACTTTGAAAAAATTTCAACTGGAATTTTAGCCATTTTTTGACGTGAAATTGTAAACATGTGGACATGGATTTTGAAAATTCTAGAGAGAATTTTAAAAGCTTCAACAGAATTTCAACACTTTTGAGAGGGATTTGAAAAGTTTCAATGGGAATGGGAAGAATTGGGACAAAAATTGGAAAATTTTTAAGGGACTTTGAAAAAATTTCAACTGGAATTTTAGCAATTTTTTGACGTGAAATTGTAAACATGTGGTCATGGATTTTGAAAATTCTAGAGAGAATTTTAAAAGCTTCAACAGAATTTCAACACATTTGAGAGGGATTTGAAAAGTTTCAATGGGAATGGGAAGAATTGGGACAAAAATTGGAAAATTTTTAAGGGACTTTGAAAAAATTTCAACTGGAATTTTAACAATTTTTTGACGTGAACTTGTAAACATGTGGACATGGATTTTGAAAATTCTAGAGAGAATTTTAAAAGCTTCAACAGAATTTCAACACTTTTGAGAGGGATTTGAAAAGTTTCAATGGGAATGGGAAGAATTGGGACAAAAATTGGAAAATTTTTAAGGGACTTTGAAAAAATTTCAACTGGAATTTTAGCCATTTTTTGACGTGAACTTGTAAACATGTGGACATGGATTTTGAAAATTCTAGAGAGAATTTTAAAAGCTTCAACAGAATTTCAACAATTTTGAGAGGGATTTGAAAAGTTTCAATGGGAATGGGAAGAACTGGGACAAAAATTGGAAAATTTTTAAGGGACTTTGAAAAAATTTCAACTGGAATTTTAGCCATTTTTTGACGTGAAATTGTAAACATGTGGACATGGATTTTGAAAATTCTAGAGAGAATTTTAAAAGCTTCAACAGAATTTCAACAATTTTGAGAGGGATTTGAAAAGTTTCAAGGGGAATGGGAAGAATTGGGACAAAAATTGGAACATTTTTAAGGGACTTTGAAAAAATTTCAACTGGAATTTTAGCCATTTTTTGACGTGAAATTGTAAACATGTGGACATGGATTTTGAAAATTCTAGAGAGAATTTTAAAAGCTTCAACAGAATTTCAACAATTTGGAGAGGGATTTGAAAAGTTTCAATGGGAATGGGAAGAATTGGGACAAAAATTGGAAAATTTTTAAGGGACTTTGAAAAAATTTCAACTGGAATTTTAGCCATTTTTTGACGTGAAATTGTAAACATGTGGACATGGATTTTGAAAATTCTAGAGAGAATTTTAAAAGCTTCAACAGAATTTCAACACTTTTGAGAGGGATTTGAAAAGTTTCAATGGGAATGGGAAGAATTGGGACAAAAATTGGAAAATTTTTAAGGGACTTTGAAAAAATTTCAACTGGAATTTTAGCCATTTTTTGACGTGAAATTGTAAACATGTGGCCATGGATTTTGAAAATTCTAGAGAGAATTTTAAAAGCTTCAACAGAATTTCAACAATTTTGAGAGGGATTTGAAAAGTTTCAATGGGAATGGGAAGAATTGGGACAAAAATTGGAAAATTTTGAAGGGACTTTGAAAAAATTTCAACTGGAATTTTAGCCATTTTTTGACGTGAAATTGTAAACATGTGGACATGGATTTTGAAAATTCTAGAGAGAATTTTAAAAGCTTCAACAGAATTTCAACAATTTTGAGAGGGATTTGAAAAGTTTCAATGGGAATGGGAAGAATTGGGACAAAAATTGGAAAATTTTTAAGGGACTTTGAAAAAATTTCAACTGGAATTTTAGCCATTTTTTGACGTGAAATTGTAAACATGTGGACATGGATTTTGAAAATTCTAGAGAGAATTTTAAAAGCTTCAACAGAATTGTAACAATTTTGAGAGGGATTTGAAAAGTTTCAATGGGAATGGGAAGAACTGGGACAGAAATGGGAAAATTTTTAAGGGACTTTGAAAAAATTTCAACTGGAATTTTAGCAATTTTTTGACGTGAAATTGTAAACATGTGGACATGGATTTTGAAAATTCTAGAGAGAATTTTAAAAGCTTCAACAGAATTTCAACAATTTTGAGAGGGATTTGAAAAGTTTCAATGGGAATGGGAAGAATTGGGACAAAAATTGGAAAATTTTTAAGGGACTTTGAAAAAATTTCAACTGGAATTTTAGCCATTTTTTGACGTGAACTTGTAAACATGTGGACATGGATTTTGAAAATTCTAGAGAGAATTTTAAAAGCTTCAACAGAATTGTAACACTTTTGAGAGGGATTTGAAAAGTTTCAATGGGAATGGGAAGAACTGGGACAAAAATTGGAAAATTTTTAAGGGACTTTGAAAAAATTTCAACTGGAATTTTAGCCATTTTTTGACGTGAACTTGTAAACATGTGGACATGGATTTTGAAAATTCTAGAGAGAATTTTAAAAGCTTCAACAGAATTTCAACACTTTTGAGAGGGATTTGAAAAGTTTCAATGGGAATGGGAAGAATTGGGACAAAAATTGGAAAATTTTTAAGGGACTTTGAAAAAATTTCAACTGGAATTTTAGCCATTTTTTGACGTGAAATTGTAAACATGTGGACATGGATTTTGAAAATTCTAGAGAGAATTTTAAAAGCTTCAACAGAATTTCAACACTTTTGAGAGGGATTTGAAAAGTTTCAATGGGAATGGGAAGAATTGGGACAAAAATTGGAAAATTTTTAAGGGACTTTGAAAAAATTTCAACTGGAATTTTAGCCATTTTTTGACGTGAACTTGTAAACATGTGGACATGGATTTTGAAAATTCTAGAGAGAATTTTAAAAGCTTCAACAGAATTTCAACAATTTTGAGAGGGATTTGAAAAGTTTCAATGGGAATGGGAAGAACTGGGACAAAAATTGGAAAATTTTTAAGGGACTTTGAAAAAATTTCAACTGGAATTTTAGCCATTTTTTGACGTGAAATTGTAAACATGTGGACATGGATTTTGAAAATTCTAGAGAGAATTTTAAAAGCTTCAACAGAATTTCAACACTTTTGAGAGGGATTTGAAAAGTTTCAATGGGAATGGGAAGAATTGGGACAAAAATTGGAAAATTTTTAAGGGACTTTGAAAAAATTTCAACTGGAATTTTAGCCATTTTTTGACGTGAAATTGTAAACATGTGGACATGGATTTTGAAAATTCTAGAGAGAATTTTAAAAGCTTCAACAGAATTTCAACACTTTTGAGAGGGATTTGAAAAGTTTCAATGGGAATGGGAAGAATTGGGACAAAAATTGGAAAATTTTTAAGGGACTTTGAAAAAATTTCAACTGGAATTTTAGCCATTTTTTGACGTGAAATTGTAAACATGTGGACATGGATTTTGAAAATTCTAGAGAGAATTTTAAAAGCTTCAACAGAATTTCAACACTTTTGAGAGGGATTTGAAAAGTTTCAAGGGGAATGGGAAGAATTGGGACAAAAATTGGAAAATTTTTAAGGGACTTTGAAAAAATTTCCACTGGAATTTTAGCCATTTTTTGATGTGAAATTGTAAACATGTGGACATGGATTTTGAAAATTCTAGAGAGAATTTTAAAAGCTTCAACAGAATTTCAACACTTTTGAGAGGGATTTGAAAAGTTTCAATGGGAATGGGAAGAATTGGGACAAAAATTGGAAAATTTTTAAGGGACTTTGAAAAAATTTCAACTGGAATTTTAGCAATTTTTTGACGTGAACTTGTAAACATGTGGCCATGGATTTTGAAAATTCTAGAGAGAATTTTAAAAGCTTCAACAGAATTGTAACAATTTTGAGAGGGATTTGAAAAGTTTCAATGGGAATGGGAAGAACTGGGACAAAAATTGGAAAATTTTTAAGGGACTTTGAAAAAATTTCAACTGGAATTTTAGCCATTTTTTGACGTGAACTTGTAAACATGTGGACATGGATTTTGAAAATTCTAGAGAGAATTTTAAAAGCTTCAACAGAATTTCAACAATTTTGAGAGGGATTTGAAAAGTTTCAATGGGAATGGGAAGAACTGGGACAAAAATTGGAAAATTTTTAAGGGACTTCGAAAAAATTTCAACTGGAATTTTAGCCATTTTTTTACGTGAAATTGTAAACATGTGGCCATGGATTTTGAAAATTCTAGAGAGAATTTTAAAAGCTTCAAGAGAATTTCAACACTTTTGAGAGGGATTTGAAAAGTTTCAATGGGAATGGGAAGAATTGGGACAAAAAATGGAAAATTTTTAAGGGACTTTGAAAAAATTTCAACTGGAATTTTAGCCATTTTTTGACGTGAAATTGTAAACATGTGGACATGGATTTTGAAAATTCTAGAGAGAATTTTAAAAGCTTCAACAGAATTTCAACAATTTTGAGAGGGATTTGAAAAGTTTCCATGGGAATGGGAAGAATTGGGACAAAAATTGGAAAATTTTTAAGGGACTTTGAAAAAATTTCAACTGGAATTTTAGCCATTTTTTGATGTGAAATTGTAAACATGTGGACATGGATTTTGAAAATTCTAGAGAGAATTTTAAAAGCTTCAACAGAATTTCAACAATTTTGAGAGGGATTTGAAAAGTTTCAAGGGGAATGGGAAGAATTGGGACAAAAATTGGAAAATTTTGAAGGGACTTTGAAAAAATTTCAACTGGAATTTTAGCCATTTTTTGACATGAAATTGTAAACATGTGGACATGGATTTTGAAAATTCTAGAGAGAATTTTAAAAGCTTCAACAGAATTTCAACAATTTTGAGAGGGATTTGAAAAGTTTCAATGGGAATGGGAAGAATTGGGACAAAAAATGGAAAATTTTTAAGGGACTTTGAAAAAATTTCAACTGGAATTTTAGCCATTTTTTGACGTGAAATTGTAAACATGTGGACATGGATTTTGAAAATTCTAGAGAGAATTTTAAAAGCTTCAACAGAATTTCAACACTTTTGAGAGGGATTTGAAAAGTTTCCATGGGAATGGGAAGAATTGGGACAAAAATTGGAAAATTTTTAAGGGACTTTGAAAAAATTTCAACTGGAATTTTAGCCATTTTTTGATGTGAAATTGTAAACATGTGGACATGGATTTTGAAAATTCTAGAGAGAATTTTAAAAGCTTCAAGAGAATTTCAACAATTTTGAGAGGGATTTGAAAAGTTTCAAGGGGAATGGGAAGAATTGGGACAAAAATTGGAAAATTTTGAAGGGACTTTGAAAAAATTTCAACTGGAATTTTAGCCATTTTTTGACGTGAAATTGTAAACATGTGGACATGGATTTTGAAAATTCTAGAGAGAATTTTAAAAGCTTCAACAGAATTTCAACAATTTTGAGAGGGATTTGAAAAGTTTCCATGGGAATGGGAAGAATTGGGACAAAAATTGGAAAATTTTTAAGGGACTTTGAAAAAATTTCAACTGGAATTTTAGCCATTTTTTGATGTGAAATTGTAAACATGTGGACATGGATTTTGAAAATTCTAGAGAGAATTTTAAAAGCTTCAACAGAATTTCAACAATTTTGAGAGGGATTTGAAAAGTTTCAAGGGGAATGGGAAGAATTGGGACAAAAATTGGAAAATTTTTAAGGGACTTTGAAAAAATTTCAACTGGAATTTTAGCCATTTTTTGACGTGAAATTGTAAACATGTGGACATGGATTTTGAAAATTCTAGAGAGAATTTTAAAAGCTTCAACAGAATTTCAACACTTTTGAGAGGGATTTGAAAAGTTTCAATGGGAATGGGAAGAATTGGGACAAAAAATGGAAAATTTTTAAGGGACTTTGAAAAAATTTCAACTGGAATTTTAGCCATTTTTTGACGTGAAATTGTAAACATGTGGACATGGATTTTGAAAATTCTAGAGAGAATTTTAAAAGCTTCAACAGAATTTCAACAATTTTGAGAGGGATTTGAAAAGTTTCCATGGGAATGGGAAGAATTGGGACAAAAATTGGAAAATTTTTAAGGGACTTTGAAAAAATTTCAACTGGAATTTTAGCCATTTTTTGATGTGAAATTGTAAACATGTGGACATGGATTTTGAAAATTCTAGAGAGAATTTTAAAAGCTTCAACAGAATTTCAACAATTTTGAGAGGGATTTGAAAAGTTTCAATGGGAATGGGAAGAATTGGGACAAAAATTGGAAAATTTTGAAGGGACTTTGAAAAAATTTCAACTGGAATTTTAGCCATTTTTTGACGTGAAATTGTAAACATGTGGACATGGATTTTGAAAATTCTAGAGAGAATTTTAAAAGCTTTAACAGAATTTCTACAATTTTGAGAGGGATTTGAAAAGTTTCAATGGGAATGGGAAGAATTGGGACAAAAATTGGAAAATTTTTCAGGGACTTTGAAAAAATTTCAACTGGAATTTTAGCCATTTTTTGACGTGAACTTGTAAACATGTGGACATGGATTTTGAAAATTCTAGAGAGAATTTTAAAAGCTTCAACAGAATTGTAACAATTTTGAGAGGGATTTGAAAAGTTTCAATGGGAATGGGAAGAACTGGGACAGAAATGGGAAAATTTTTAAGGGACTTTGAAAAAATTTCAACTGGAATTTTAGCAATTTTTTGACGTGAACTTGTAAACATGTGGCCATGGATTTTGAAAATTCTAGAGAGAATTTTAAAAGCTTCAACAGAATTTCAACAATTTTGAGAGGGATTTGAAAAGTTTCAATGGGAATGGGAAGAATTGGGACAAAAATTGGAACATTTTTAAGGGACTTTGAAAAAATTTCAACTGGAATTTTAGCCATTTTTTGACGTGAAATTGTAAACATGTGGACATGGATTTTGAAAATTCTAGAGAGAATTTTAAAAGCTTCAACAGAATTTTAACAATTTTGAGAGGGATTTGAAAAGTTTCAATGGGAATGGGAAGAATTGGGACAAAAATTGGAAAATTTTTAAGGGACTTTGAAAAAATTTCAACTGGAATTTTAGCCATTTTTTGACGTGAACTTGTAAACATGTGGACATGGATTTTGAAAATTCTAGAGAGAATTTTAAAAGCTTCAACAGAATTGTAACACTTTTGAGAGGGATTTGAAAAGTTTCAATGGGAATGGGAAGAACTGGGACAAAAATTGGAAAATTTTTAAGGGACTTTGAAAAAATTTCAACTGGAATTTTAGCCATTTTTTGACGTGAACTTGTAAACATGTGGACATGGATTTTGAAAATTCTAGAGAGAATTTTAAAAGCTTCAACAGAATTTCAACACTTTTGAGAGGGATTTGAAAAGTTTCAATGGGAATGGGAAGAATTGGGACAAAAATTGGAAAATTTTTCAGGGACTTTGAAAAAATTTCAACTGGAATTTTAGCCATTTTTTGACGTGAACTTGTAAACATGTGGACATGGATTTTGAAAATTCTAGAGAGAATTTTAAAAGCTTCAACAGAATTTCAACACTTTTGAGAGGGATTTGAAAAGTTTCAATGGGAATGGGAAGAATTGGGACAAAAATTGGAAAATTTTTAAGGGACTTTGAAAAAATTTCAACTGGAATTTTAGCCATTTTTTGACGTGAACTTGTAAACATGTGGACATGGATTTTGAAAATTCTAGAGAGAATTTTAAAAGCTTCAACAGAATTTCAACAATTTTGAGAGGGATTTGAAAAGTTTCAATGGGAATGGGAAGAACTGGGACAAAAATTGGAAAATTTTTAAGGGACTTTGAAAAAATTTCAACTGGAATTTTAGCCATTTTTTGACGTGAAATTGTAAACATGTGGACATGGATTTTGAAAATTCTAGAGAGAATTTTAAAAGCTTCAACAGAATTTCAACACTTTTGAGAGGGATTTGAAAAGTTTCAATGGGAATGGGAAGAATTGGGACAAAAATTGGAAAATTTTTAAGGGACTTTGAAAAAATTTCAACTGGAATTTTAGCCATTTTTTGACGTGAAATTGTAAACATGTGGACATGGATTTTGAAAATTCTAGAGAGAATTTTAAAAGCTTCAACAGAATTTCAACACTTTTGAGAGGGATTTGAAAAGTTTCAATGGGAATGGGAAGAATTGGGACAAAAATTGGAAAATTTTTAAGGGACTTTGAAAAAATTTCAACTGGAATTTTAGCCATTTTTTGATGTGAAATTGTAAACATGTGGACATGGATTTTGAAAATTCTAGAGAGAATTTTAAAAGCTTCAACAGAATTTCAACACTTTTGAGAGGGATTTGAAAAGTTTCAAGGGGAATGGGAAGAATTGGGACAAAAATTGGAAAATTTTTAAGGGACTTTGAAAAAATTTCCACTGGAATTTTAGCCATTTTTTGATGTGAAATTGTAAACATGTGGACATGGATTTTGAAAATTCTAGAGAGAATTTTAAAAGCTTCAACAGAATTTCAACACTTTTGAGAGGGATTTGAAAAGTTTCAATGGGAATGGGAAGAATTGGGACAAAAATTGGAAAATTTTTAAGGGACTTTGAAAAAATTTCAACTGGAATTTTAGCAATTTTTTGACGTGAACTTCTAAACATGTGGACATGGATTTTGAAAATTCTAGAGAGAATTTTAAAAGCTTCAACAGAATTGTAACAATTTTGAGAGGGATTTGAAAAGTTTCAATGGGAATGGGAAGAACTGGGACAAAAATTGGAAAATTTTTAAGGGACTTTGAAAAAATTTCAACTGGAATTTTAGCCATTTTTTGACGTGAACTTGTAAACATGTGGACATGGATTTTGAAAATTCTAGAGAGAATTTTAAAAGCTTCAACAGAATTTCAACAATTTTGAGAGGGATTTGAAAAGTTTCAAGGGGAATGGGAAGAATTGGGACAAAAATTGGAAAATTTTGAAGGGACTTTGAAAAAATTTCAACTGGAATTTTAGCCATTTTTTGACGTGAAATTGTAAACATGTGGACATGGATTTTGAAAATTCTAGAGAGAATTTTAAAAGCTTCAACAGAATTTCAACACTTTTGAGAGGGATTTGAAAAGTTTCAATGGGAATGGGAAGAATTGGGACAAAAAATGGAAAATTTTTAAGGGACTTTGAAAAAATTTCAACTGGAATTTTAGCCATTTTTTGACGTGAAATTGTAAACATGTGGACATGGATTTTGAAAATTCTAGAGAGAATTTTAAAAGCTTCAACAGAATTTCAACAATTTTGAGAGGGATTTGAAAAGTTTCCATGGGAATGGGAAGAATTGGGACAAAAATTGGAAAATTTTTAAGGGACTTTGAAAAAATTTCAACTGGAATTTTAGCCATTTTTTGATGTGAAATTGTAAACATGTGGACATGGATTTTGAAAATTCTAGAGAGAATTTTAAAAGCTTCAACAGAATTTCAACAATTTTGAGAGGGATTTGAAAAGTTTCAACGGGAATGGGAAGAATTGGGACAAAAATTGGAAAATTTTGAAGGGACTTTGAAAAAATTTCAACTGGAATTTTAGCCATTTTTTGACGTGAAATTGTAAACATGTGGACATGGATTTTGAAAATTCTAGAGAGAATTTTAAAAGCTTTAACAGAATTTCTACAATTTTGAGAGGGATTTGAAAAGTTTCAATGGGAATGGGAAGAATTGGGACAAAAATTGGAAAATTTTTCAGGGACTTTGAAAAAATTTCAACTGGAATTTTAGCAATTTTTTGACGTGAACTTGTAAACATGTGGCCATGGATTTTGAAAATTCTAGAGAGAATTTTAAAAGCTTCAACAGAATTTCAACAATTTTGAGAGGGATTTGAAAAGTTTCAATGGGAATGGGAAGAATTGGGACAAAAATTGGAACATTTTTAAGGGACTTTGAAAAAATTTCAACTGGAATTTTAGCCATTTTTTGACGTGAAATTGTAAACATGTGGACATGGATTTTGAAAATTCTAGAGAGAATTTTAAAAGCTTCAACAGAATTTTAACAATTTTGAGAGGGATTTGAAAAGTTTCAATGGGAATGGGAAGAATTGGGACAAAAATTGGAAAATTTTTAAGGGACTTTGAAAAAATTTCAACTGGAATTTTAGCCATTTTTTGACGTGAACTTGTAAACATGTGGACATGGATTTTGAAAATTCTAGAGAGAATTTTAAAAGCTTCAACAGAATTGTAACACTTTTGAGAGGGATTTGAAAAGTTTCAATGGGAATGGGAAGAACTGGGACAAAAATTGGAAAATTTTTAAGGGACTTTGAAAAAATTTCAACTGGAATTTTAGCCATTTTTTGACGTGAACTTGTAAACATGTGGACATGGATTTTGAAAATTCTAGAGAGAATTTTAAAAGCTTCAACAGAATTTCAACACTTTTGAGAGGGATTTGAAAAGTTTCAATGGGAATGGGAAGAATTGGGACAAAAATTGGAAAATTTTTAAGGGACTTTGAAAAAATTTCAACTGGAATTTTAGCCATTTTTTGACGTGAAATTGTAAACATGTGGACATGGATTTTGAAAATTCTAGAGAGAATTTTAAAAGCTTCAACAGAATTTCAACACTTTTGAGAGGGATTTGAAAAGTTTCAATGGGAATGGGAAGAATTGGGACAAAAATTGGAAAATTTTTAAGGGACTTTGAAAAAATTTCAACTGGAATTTTAGCCATTTTTTGACGTGAACTTGTAAACATGTGGACATGGATTTTGAAAATTCTAGAGAGAATTTTAAAAGCTTCAACAGAATTTCAACAATTTTGAGAGGGATTTGAAAAGTTTCAATGGGAATGGGAAGAACTGGGACAAAAATTGGAAAATTTTTAAGGGACTTTGAAAAAATTTCAACTGGAATTTTAGCCATTTTTTGACGTGAAATTGTAAACATGTGGCCATGGATTTTGAAAATTCTAGAGAGAATTTTAAAAGCTTCAACAGAATTTCAACACTTTTGAGAGGGATTTGAAAAGTTTCAATGGGAATGGGAAGAATTGGGACAAAAATTGGAAAATTTTTAAGGGACTTTGAAAAAATTTCAACTGGAATTTTAGCCATTTTTTGACGTGAAATTGTAAACATGTGGACATGGATTTTGAAAATTCTAGAGAGAATTTTAAAAGCTTCAACAGAATTTCAACACTTTTGAGAGGGATTTGAAAAGTTTCAATGGGAATGGGAAGAATTGGGACAAAAATTGGAAAATTTTTAAGGGACTTTGAAAAAATTTCAACTGGAATTTTAGCCATTTTTTGATGTGAAATTGTAAACATGTGGACATGGATTTTGAAAATTCTAGAGAGAATTTTAAAAGCTTCAACAGAATTTCAACACTTTTGAGAGGGATTTGAAAAGTTTCAAGGGGAATGGGAAGAATTGGGACAAAAATTGGAAAATTTTTAAGGGACTTTGAAAAAATTTCCACTGGAATTTTAGCCATTTTTTGATGTGAAATTGTAAACATGTGGACATGGATTTTGAAAATTCTAGAGAGAATTTTAAAAGCTTCAACAGAATTTCAACACTTTTGAGAGGGATTTGAAAAGTTTCAATGGGAATGGGAAGAATTGGGACAAAAATTGGAAAATTTTTAAGGGACTTTGAAAAAATTTCAACTGGAATTTTAGCAATTTTTTGACGTGAACTTGTAAACATGTGGACATGGATTTTGAAAATTCTAGAGAGAATTTTAAAAGCTTCAACAGAATTGTAACAATTTTGAGAGGGATTTGAAAAGTTTCAATGGGAATGGGAAGAACTGGGACAAAAATTGGAAAATTTTTAAGGGACTTTGAAAAAATTTCAACTGGAATTTTAGCCATTTTTTGACGTGAACTTGTAAACATGTGGACATGGATTTTGAAAATTCTAGAGAGAATTTTAAAAGCTTCAACAGAATTTCAACAATTTTGAGAGGGATTTGAAAAGTTTCAATGGGAATGGGAAGAACTGGGACAAAAATTGGAAAATTTTTAAGGGACTTCGAAAAAATTTCAACTGGAATTTTAGCCATTTTTTTACGTGAAATTGTAAACATGTGGACGTGGATTTTGAAAATTCTAGAGAGAATTTTAAAAGCTTCAAGAGAATTTCAACACTTTTGAGAGGGATTTGAAAAGTTTCAATGGGAATGGGAAGAATTGGGACAAAAAATGGAAAATTTTGAAGGGACTTTGAAAAAATTTCAACTGGAATTTTAGCCATTTTTTGACGTGAAATTGTAAACATGTGGACATGGATTTTGAAAATTCTAGAGAGAATTTTAAAAGCTTCAACAGAATTTCAACAATTTTGAGAGGGATTTGAAAAGTTTCCATGGGAATGGGAAGAATTGGGACAAAAATTGGAAAATTTTTAAGGGACTTTGAAAAAATTTCAACTGGAATTTTAGCCATTTTTTGATGTGAAATTGTAAACATGTGGACATGGATTTTGAAAATTCTAGAGAGAATTTTAAAAGCTTCAACAGAATTTCAACAATTTTGAGAGGGATTTGAAAAGTTTCAAGGGGAATGGGAAGAATTGGGACAAAAATTGGAAAATTTTTAAGGGACTTTGAAAAAATTTCAACTGGAATTTTAGCAATTTTTTGACGTGAAATTGTAAACATGTGGACATGGATTTTGAAAATTCTAGAGAGAATTTTAAAAGCTTCAACAGAATTTCAACAATTTTGAGAGGGATTTGAAAAGTTTCAATGGGAATGGGAAGAATTGGGACAAAAATTGGAAAATTTTTAAGGGACTTTGAAAAAATTTCAACTGGAATTTTAGCCATTTTTTGACGTGAAATTGTAAACATGTGGACATGGATTTTGAAAATTCTAGAGAGAATTTTAAAAGCTTCAACAGAATTTTAACAATTTTGAGAGGGATTTGAAAAGTTTCAATGGGAATGGGAAGAATTGGGACAAAAATTGGAAAATTTTTAAGGGACTTTGAAAAAATTTCAACTGGAATTTTAGCCATTTTTTTACGTGAAATTGTAAACATGTGGACATGGATTTTGAAAATTCTAGAGAGAATTTTAAAAGCTTCAACAGAATTTCAACAATTTTGAGAGGGATTTGAAAAGTTTCCATGGGAATGGGAAGAATTGGGACAAAAATTGGAAAATTTTTAAGGGACTTTGAAAAAATTTCAACTGGAATTTTAGCCATTTTTTGATGTGAAATTGTAAACATGTGGACATGGATTTTGAAAATTCTAGAGAGAATTTTAAAAGCTTCAACAGAATTTCAACACTTTTGAGAGGGATTTGAAAAGTTTCAATGGGAATGGGAAGAATTGGGACAAAAATTGGAAAATTTTTAAGGGACTTTGAAAAAATTTCAACTGGAATTTTAGCCATTTTTTGACGTGAAATTGTAAACATGTGGACATGGATTTTGAAAATTCTAGAGAGAATTTTAAAAGCTTCAACAGAATTTCAACACTTTTGAGAGGGATTTGAAAAGTTTCAATGGGAATGGGAAGAATTGGGACAAAAATTGGAAAATTTTTAAGGGACTTTGAAAAAATTTCAACTGGAATTTTAGCCATTTTTTGACGTGAACTTGTAAACATGTGGCCATGGATTTTGAAAATTCTAGAGAGAATTTTAAAAGCTTCAACAGAATTTCAACACTTTTGAGAGGGATTTGAAAAGTTTCAAGGGGAATGGGAAGAATTGGGACAAAAATTGGAAAATTTTTAAGGGACTTTGAAAAAATTTCCACTGGAATTTTAGCCATTTTTTGATGTGAAATTGTAAACATGTGGACATGGATTTTGAAAATTCTAGAGAGAATTTTAAAAGCTTCAACAGAATTTCAACACTTTTGAGAGGGATTTGAAAAGTTTCAATGGGAATGGGAAGAATTGGGACAAAAATTGGAAAATTTTTAAGGGACTTTGAAAAAATTTCAACTGGAATTTTAGCAATTTTTTGACGTGAACTTGTAAACATGTGGACATGGATTTTGAAAATTCTAGAGAGAATTTTAAAAGCTTCAACAGAATTGTAACAATTTTGAGAGGGATTTGAAAAGTTTCAATGGGAATGGGAAGAACTGGGACAAAAATTGGAAAATTTTTAAGGGACTTTGAAAAAATTTCAACTGGAATTTTAGCCATTTTTTGACGTGAACTTGTAAACATGTGGACATGGATTTTGAAAATTCTAGAGAGAATTTTAAAAGCTTCAACAGAATTTCAACAATTTTGAGAGGGATTTGAAAAGTTTCAATGGGAATGGGAAGAATTGGGACAAAAATTGGAAAATTTTTAAGGGACTTTGAAAAAATTTCAACTGGAATTTTAGCAATTTTTTGACGTGAACTTGTAAACATGTGGACATGGATTTTGAAAATTCTAGAGAGAATTTTAAAAGCTTCAACAGAATTGTAACAATTTTGAGAGGGATTTGAAAAGTTTCAATGGGAATGGGAAGAACTGGGACAAAAATTGGAAAATTTTTAAGGGACTTTGAAAAAATTTCAACTGGAATTTTAGCCATTTTTTGACGTGAACTTGTAAACATGTGGACATGGATTTTGAAAATTCTAGAGAGAATTTTAAAAGCTTCAACAGAATTTCAACAATTTTGAGAGGGATTTGAAAAGTTTCAATGGGAATGGGAAGAACTGGGACAAAAATTGGAAAATTTTTAAGGGACTTCGAAAAAATTTCAACTGGAATTTTAGCCATTTTTTTACGTGAAATTGTAAACATGTGGACGTGGATTTTGAAAATTCTAGAGAGAATTTTAAAAGCTTCAAGAGAATTTCAACACTTTTGAGAGGGATTTGAAAAGTTTCAATGGGAATGGGAAGAATTGGGACAAAAAATGGAAAATTTTTAAGGGACTTTGAAAAAATTTCAACTGGAATTTTAGCCATTTTTTGACGTGAAATTGTAAACATGTGGACATGGATTTTGAAAATTCTAGAGAGAATTTTAAAAGCTTCAACAGAATTTCAACAATTTTGAGAGGGATTTGAAAAGTTTCCATGGGAATGGGAAGAATTGGGACAAAAATTGGAAAATTTTTAAGGGACTTTGAAAAAATTTCAACTGGAATTTTAGCCATTTTTTGACGTGAAATTGTAAACATGTGGACATGGATTTTGAAAATTCTAGAGAGAATTTTAAAAGCTTCAACAGAATTTTAACAATTTTGAGAGGGATTTGAAAAGTTTCAATGGGAATGGGAAGAATTAGGACAAAAATTGGAAAATTTTTAAGGGACTTTGAAAAAATTTCAACTGGAATTTTAGCCATTTTTTTACGTGAAATTGTAAACATGTGGACATGGATTTTGAAAATTCTAGAGAGAATTTTAAAAGCTTCAACAGAATTTCAACAATTTTGAGAGGGATTTGAAAAGTTTCCATGGGAATGGGAAGAATTGGGACAAAAATTGGAAAATTTTTAAGGGACTTTGAAAAAATTTCAACTGGAATTTTAGCCATTTTTTGACGTGAAATTGTAAACATGTGGACATGGATTTTGAAAATTCTAGAGAGAATTTTAAAAGCTTCAACAGAATTTCAACACTTTTGAGAGGGATTTGAAAAGTTTCAATGGGAATGGGAAGAATTGGGACAAAAATTGGAAAATTTTTAAGGGACTTTGAAAAAATTTCAACTGGAATTTTAGCCATTTTTTGACGTGAAATTGTAAACATGTGGACATGGATTTTGAAAATTCTAGAGAGAATTTTAAAAGCTTCAACAGAATTTCAACACTTTTGAGAGGGATTTGAAAAGTTTCAATGGGAATGGGAAGAATTGGGACAAAAATTGGAAAATTTTTAAGGGACTTTGAAAAAATTTCAACTGGAATTTTAGCCATTTTTTGACGTGAACTTGTAAACATGTGGCCATGGATTTTGAAAATTCTAGAGAGAATTTTAAAAGCTTCAACAGAATTGTAACAATTTTGAGAGGGATTTGAAAAGTTTCAATGGGAATGGGAAGAACTGGGACAAAAATTGGAAAATTTTTAAGGGACTTTGAAAAAATTTCAACTGGAATTTTAGCCATTTTTTGACGTGAACTTGTAAACATGTGGACATGGATTTTGAAAATTCTAGAGAGAATTTTAAAAGCTTCAACAGAATTTCAACAATTTTGAGAGGGATTTGAAAAGTTTCAATGGGAATGGGAAGAACTGGGACAAAAATTGGAAAATTTTTAAGGGACTTTGAAAAAATTTCAACTGGAATTTTAGCCATTTTTTTACGTGACATTGTAAACATGTGGACGTGGATTTTGAAAATTCTAGAGAGAATTTTAAAAGCTTCAACAGAATTTCAACACTTTTGAGAGGGATTTGAAAAGTTTCAATGGGAATGGGAAGAATTGGGACAAAAAATGGAAAATTTTTAAGGGACTTTGAAAAAATTTCAACTGGAATTTTAGCCATTTTTTGACGTGAAATTGTAAACATGTGGACATGGATTTTGAAAATTCTAGAGAGAATTTTAAAAGCTTCAAGAGAATTTCAACAATTTTGAGAGGGATTTGAAAAGTTTCCATGGGAATGGGAAGAATTGGGACAAAAATTGGAAAATTTTTAAGGGACTTTGAAAAAATTTCAACTGGAATTTTAGCCATTTTTTTATGTGAAATTGTAAACATGTGGACATGGATTTTGAAAATTCTAGAGAGAATTTTAAAAGCTTCAACAGAATTGTAACAATTTTGAGAGGGATTTGAAAAGTTTCAAGGGGAATGGGAAGAATTGGGACAAAAATTGGAACATTTTTAAGGGACTTTGAAAAAATTTCAACTGGAATTTTAGCCATTTTTTGACGTGAACTTGTAAACATGTGGACATGGATTTTGAAAATTCTAGAGAGAATTTTAAAAGCTTCAATAGAATTTCAACAATTTTGAGAGGGATTTGAAAAGTTTCAATGGGAATGGGAAGAATTGGGACAAAAATTGGAACATTTTTAAGGGACTTTGAAAAAATTTCAACTGGAATTTTAGCCATTTTTTGACGTGAACTTGTAAACATGTGGACATGGATTTTGAAAATTCTAGAGAGAATTTTAAAAGCTTCAACAGAATTTCAACAATTTTGAGAGGGATTTGAAAAGTTTCAATGGGAATGGGAAGAACTGGGACAAAAATTGGAAAATTTTTAAGGGACTTCGAAAAAATTTCAACTGGAATTTTAGCCATTTTTTTACGTGAAATTGTAAACATGTGGACGTGGATTTTGAAAATTCTAGAGAGAATTTTAAAAGCTTCAACAGAATTTCAACACTTTTGAGAGGGATTTGAAAAGTTTCAATGGGAATGGGAAGAATTGGGACAAAAAATGGAAAATTTTTAAGGGACTTTGAAAAAATTTCAACTGGAATTTTAGCCATTTTTTGACGTGAAATTGTAAACATGTGGACATGGATTTTGAAAATTCTAGAGAGAATTTTAAAAGCTTCAACAGAATTTCAACAATTTTGAGAGGGATTTGAAAAGTTTCCATGGGAATGGGAAGAATTGGGACAAAAATTGGAAAATTTTTAAGGGACTTTGAAAAAATTTCAACTGGAATTTTAGCCATTTTTTGATGTGAAATTGTAAACATGTGGACATGGATTTTGAAAATTCTAGAGAGAATTTTAAAAGCTTCAACAGAATTTCAACAATTTTGAGAGGGATTTGAAAAGTTTCAAGGGGAATGGGAAGAATTGGCACAAAAATTGGAAAATTTTTAAGGGACTTTGAAAAAATTTCAACTGGAATTTTAGCAATTCTTTGACGTGAAATTGTAAACATGTGGACATGGATTTTGAAAATTCTAGAGAGAATTTTAAAAGCTTCAACAGAATTTCAACAATTTTGAGAGGGATTTGAAAAGTTTCAATGGGAATGGGAAGAATTGGGACAAAAATGGGAAAATTTTTAAGGGACTTTGAAAAAATTTCAACTGGAATTTTAGCCATTTTTTGACGTGAAATTGTAAACATGTGGACATGGATTTTGAAAATTCTAGAGAGAATTTTAAAAGCTTCAACAGAATTTCAACAATTTTGAGAGGGATTTGAAAAGTTTCAATGGGAATGGGAAGAATTGGGACAAAAATGGGAAAATTTTTAAGGGACTCTGAAAAAATTTCAACTGGAATTTTAGCAATTTTTTGATGTGAAATTGTAAACATGTGGACATGGATTTTGAAAATTCTAGAGAGAATTTTAAAAGCTTCAACAGAATTTCAACACTTTTGAGAGGGATTTGAAAAGTTTCAATGGGAATGGGAAGAATTGGGACAAAAATTGGAAAATTTTTAAGGGACTTTGAAAAAATTTCAACTGGAATTTTAGCCATTTTTTGACGTGAAATTGTAAACATGTGGACATGGATTTTGAAAATTCTAGAGAGAATTTTAAAAGCTTCAACAGAATTTCAACAATTTTGAGAGGGATTTGAAAAGTTTCAATGGGAATGGGAAGAATTGGGACAAAAATTGGAAAATTTTTAAGGGACTTTGAAAAAATTTCAACTGGAATTTTAGCAATTTTTTGACGTGAACTTGTAAACATGTGGACATGGATTTTGAAAATTCTAGAGAGAATTTTAAAAGCTTCAACAGAATTTCAACACTTTTGAGAGGGATTTGAAAAGTTTCAATGGGAATGGGAAGAATTGGGACAAAAATTGGAAAATTTTTCAGGGACTTTGAAAAAATTTCAACTGGAATTTTAGCCATTTTTTGACGTGAAATTGTAAACATGTGGACATGGATTTTGAAAATTCTAGAGAGAATTTTAAAAGCTTCAACAGAATTTCAACACTTTTGAGAGGGATTTGAAAAGTTTCAATGGGAATGGGAAGAATTGGGACAAAAATTGGAAAATTTTTAAGGGACTTTGAAAAAATTTCAACTGGAATTTTAGCCATTTTTTGACGTGAAATTGTAAACATGTGGACATGGATTTTGAAAATTCTAGAGAGAATTTTAAAAGCTTCAACAGAATTTCAACAATTTTGAGAGGGATTTGAAAAGTTTCAATGGGAATGGGAAGAATTGGGACAAAATTGGAAAATTTTTAAGGGACTTTGAAAAAATTTCAACTGGAATTTTAGCCATTTTTTGACGTGAACTTGTAAACATGTGGACATGGATTTTGAAAATTCTAGAGAGAATTTTAAAAGCTTCAACAGAATTTCAACACTTTTGAGAGGGATTTGAAAAGTTTCAATGGGAATGGGAAGAATTGGGACAAAAATTGGAAAATTTTTAAGGGACTTTGAAAAAATTTCAACTGGAATTTTAGCCATTTTTTGACGTGAAATTGTAAACATGTGGACATGGATTTTGAAAATTCTAGAGAGAATTTTAAAAGCTTCAACAGAATTTCAACACTTTTGAGAGGGATTTGAAAAGTTTCAATGGGAATGGGAAGAATTGGGACAAAAATTGGAAAATTTTTAAGGGACTTTGAAAAAATTTCAACTGGAATTTTAGCCATTTTTTGACGTGAACTTGTAAACATGTGGACATGGATTTTGAAAATTCTAGAGAGAATTTTAAAAGCTTCAACAGAATTTCAACAATTTTGAGAGGGATTTGAAAAGTTTCAATGGGAATGGGAAGAATTGGGACAAAAATTGGAAAATTTTTAAGGGACTTTGAAAAAATTTCAACTGGAATTTTAGCCATTTTTTGACGTGAACTTGTAAACATGTGGCCATGGATTTTGAAAATTCTAGAGAGAATTTTAAAAGCTTCAACAGAATTTCAACAATTTTGAGAGGGATTTGAAAAGTTTCAATGGGAATGGGAAGAATTGGGACAAAAATTGGAAAATTTTGAAGGGACTTTGAAAAAATTTCAACTGGAATTTTAGCCATTTTTTGACGTGAAATTGTAAACATGTGGACATGGATTTTGAAAATCCTAGAGAGAATTTTAAAAGCTTCAACAGAATTTCAACAATTTTGAGAGGGATTTGAAAAGTTTCAATGGGAATGGGAAGAATTGGGACAAAAATTGGAAAATTTTTAAGGGACTTTGAAAAAATTTCAACTGGAATTTTAGCCATTTTTTGACGTGAACTTGTAAACATGTGGACATGGATTTTGAAAATTCTAGAGAGAATTTTAAAAGCTTCAACAGAATTGTAACAATTTTTGAGAGGGATTTGAAAAGTTTCAATGGGAATGGGAAGAACTGGGACAGAAATGGGAAAATTTTTAAGGGACTTTGAAAAAATTTCAACTGGAATTTTAGCCATTTTTTGACGTGAAATTGTAAACATGTGGACATGGATTTTGAAAATTCTAGAGAGAATTTTAAAAGCTTCAACAGAATTTCAACAATTTTGAGAGGGATTTGAAAAGTTTCAAGGGGAATGGGAAGAATTGGGACAAAAATTGGAACATTTTTAAGGGACTTTGAAAAAATTTCAACTGGAATTTTAGCCATGTTTTGACGTGAAATTGTAAACATGTGGCCATGGATTTTGAAAATTCTAGAGAGAATTTTAAAAGCTTCAAGAGAATTTCAACAATTTTGAGAGGGATTTGAAAAGTTTCAATGGGAATGGGAAGAATTGGGACAAAAATTGGAAAATTTTTAAGGGACTTTGAAAAAATTTCAACTGCAATTTTAGCCATTTTTTGACGTGAACTTGTAAACATGTGGACATGGATTTTGAAAATTCTAGAGAGAATTTTAAAAGCTTCAACAGAATTGTAACACTTTTGAGAGGGATTTGAAAAGTTTCAATGGGAATGGGAAGAACTGGGACAAAAATTGGAAAATTTTTAAGGGACTTTGAAAAAATTTCAACTGGAATTTTAGCCATTTTTTGACGTGAACTTGTAAACATGTGGACATGGATTTTGAAAATTCTAGAGAGAATTTTAAAAGCTTCAACAGAATTTCAACACTTTTGAGAGGGATTTGAAAAGTTTCAATGGGAATGGGAAGAATTGGGACAAAAATTGGAAAATTTTTAAGGGACTTTGAAAAAATTTCAACTGGAATTTTAGCCATTTTTTGACGTGAAATTGTAAACATGTGGACATGGATTTTGAAAATTCTAGAGAGAATTTTAAAAGCTTCAACAGAATTTCAACAATTTTGAGAGGGATTTGAAAAGTTTCAATGGGAATGGGAAGAACTGGGACAAAAATTGGAAAATTTTTAAGGGACTTTGAAAAAATTTCAACTGGAATTTTAGCCATTTTTTGACGTGAAATTGTAAACATGTGGACATGGATTTTGAAAATTCTAGAGAGAATTTTAAAAGCTTCAACAGAATTTCAACACTTTTGAGAGGGATTTGAAAAGTTTCAATGGGAATGGGAAGAATTGGGACAAAAATTGGAAAATTTTGAAGGGACTTTGAAAAAATTTCAACTGGAATTTTAGCAATTTTTTGACGTGTAATTGTAAACATGTGGTCATGGATTTTGAAAATTCTAGAGAGAATTTTAAAAGCTTCAACAGAATTTCAACACATTTGAGAGGGATTTGAAAAGTTTCAATGGGAATGGGAAGAATTGGGACAAAAATTGGAAAATTTTTAAGGGACTTTGAAAAAATTTCAACTGGAATTTTAACAATTTTTTGACGTGAACTTGTAAACATGTGGACATGGATTTTGAAAATTCTAGAGAGAATTTTAAAAGCTTCAACAGAATTTCAACACTTTTGAGAGGGATTTGAAAAGTTTCAATGGGAATGGGAAGAATTGGGACAAAAATTGGAAAATTTTTAAGGGACTTTGAAAAAATTTCAACTGGAATTTTAGCCATTTTTTGACGTGAACTTGTAAACATGTGGACATGGATTTTGAAAATTCTAGAGAGAATTTTAAAAGCTTCAACAGAATTGTAACAATTTTGAGAGGGATTTGAAAAGTTTCAATGGGAATGGGAAGAACTGGGACAAAAATTGGAAAATTTTTAAGGGAATTTGAAAAAATTTCAACTGGAATTTTAGCCATTTTTTGACGTGAAATTGTAAACATGTGGACATGGATTTTGAAAATTCTAGAGAGAATTTTAAAAGCTTCAACAGAATTTCAACAATTTTGAGAGGGATTTGAAAAGTTTCAAGGGGAATGGGAAGAATTGGGACAAAAATTGGAACATTTTTAAGGGACTTTGAAAAAATTTCAACTGGAATTTTAGCCATTTTTTGACGTGAAATTGTAAACATGTGGACATGGATTTTGAAAATTCTAGAGAGAATTTTAAAAGCTTCAACAGAATTTCAACAATTTGGAGAGGGATTTGAAAAGTTTCAATGGGAATGGGAAGAATTGGGACAAAAATTGGAAAATTTTGAAGGGACTTTGAAAAAATTTCCACTGGAATTTTAGCCATTTTTTGACGTGAAATTGTAAACATGTGGACATGGATTTTGAAAATTCTAGAGAGAATTTTAAAAGCTTCAACAGAATTTCAACAATTTTGAGAGGGATTTGAAAAGTTTCAATGGGAATGGGAAGAATTGGGACAAAAATTGGAAAATTTTTAAGGGACTTTGAAAAAATTTCAACTGGAATTTTAGCCATTTTTTGACGTGAAATTGTAAACATGTGGCCATGGATTTTGAAAATTCTAGAGAGAATTTTAAAAGCTTCAACAGAATTTCAACAATTTTGAGAGGGATTTGAAAAGTTTCAATGGGAATGGGAAGAATTGGGACAAAAATTGGAAAATTTTGAAGGGACTTTGAAAAAATTTCAACTGGAATTTTAGCCATTTTTTGACGTGAAATTGTAAACATGTGGACATGGATTTTGAAAATTCTAGAGAGAATTTTAAAAGCTTCAACAGAATTTCAACAATTTTGAGAGGGATTTGAAAAGTTTCAATGGGAATGGGAAGAATTGGGACAAAAATTGGAAAATTTTTAAGGGACTTTGAAAAAATTTCAACTGGAATTTTAGCCATTTTTTGACGTGAACTTGTAAACATGTGGACATGGATTTTGAAAATTCTAGAGAGAATTTTAAAAGCTTCAACAGAATTTCAACACTTTTGAGAGGGATTTGAAAAGTTTCAATGGGAATGGGAAGAACTGGGACAAAAATTGGAAAATTTTTAAGGGACTTTGAAAAATTTCAACTGGAATTTTAGCCATTTTTTGACGTGAAATTGTAAACATGTGGACATGGATTTTGAAAATTCTAGAGAGAATTTTAAAAGCTTCAACAGAATTTCAACACTTTTGAGAGGGATTTGAAAAGTTTCAATGGGAATGGGAAGAATTGGGACAAAAATTGGAAAATTTTTTAAGGGACTTTGAAAAAATTTCAACTGGAATTTTAGCCATTTTTTGACGTGAACTTGTAAACATGTGGACATGGATTTTGAAAATTCTAGAGAGAATTTTAAAAGCTTCAACAGAATTTCAACAATTTTGAGAGGGATTTGAAAAGTTTCAATGGGAATGGGAAGAACTGGGACAAAAATTGGAAAATTTTTAAGGGACTTTGAAAAAATTTCAACTGGAATTTTAGCCATTTTTTGACGTGAAATTGTAAACATGTGGACATGGATTTTGAAAATTCTAGAGAGAATTTTAAAAGCTTCAACAGAATTTCAACACTTTTGAGAGGGATTTGAAAAGTTTCAATGGGAATGGGAAGAATTGGGACAAAAATTGGAAAATTTTTAAGGGACTTTGAAAAAATTTCAACTGGAATTTTAGCCATTTTTTGACGTGAAATTGTAAACATGTGGACATGGATTTTGAAAATTCTAGAGAGAATTTTAAAAGCTTCAACAGAATTTCAACACTTTTGAGAGGGATTTGAAAAGTTTCAATGGGAATGGGAAGAATTGGGACAAAAATTGGAAAATTTTTAAGGGACTTTGAAAAAATTTCAACTGGAATTTTAGCCATTTTTTGACGTGAAATTGTAAACATGTGGACATGGATTTTGAAAATTCTAGAGAGAATTTTAAAAGCTTCAACAGAATTTCAACACTTTTGAGAGGGATTTGAAAAGTTTCAAGGGGAATGGGAAGAATTGGGACAAAAATTGGAAAA
This sequence comes from Streptopelia decaocto, assembly GCF_964273445.1. Classification (NCBI taxonomy): domain Eukaryota; kingdom Metazoa; phylum Chordata; class Aves; order Columbiformes; family Columbidae; genus Streptopelia; species Streptopelia decaocto. The sequence continues at coordinate 6,852 of NW_028117240.1, read as the reverse complement.
TTTTTAAGGGACTTTGAAAAAATTTCCACTGGAATTTTAGCCATTTTTTGATGTGAAATTGTAAACATGTGGACATGGATTTTGAAAATTCTAGAGAGAATTTTAAAAGCTTCAACAGAATTTCAACACTTTTGAGAGGGATTTGAAAAGTTTCAATGGGAATGGGAAGAATTGGGACAAAAATTGGAAAATTTTTAAGGGACTTTGAAAAAATTTCAACTGGAATTTTAGCCATTTTTTGACGTGAAATTGTAAACATGTGGACATGGATTTTGAAAATTCTAGAGAGAATTTTAAAAGCTTCAACAGAATTGTAACAATTTTGAGAGGGATTTGAAAAGTTTCAATGGGAATGGGAAGAACTGGGACAAAAATTGGAAAATTTTTAAGGGACTTTGAAAAAATTTCAACTGGAATTTTAGCCATTTTTTGACGTGAACTTGTAAACATGTGGACATAGATTTTGAAAATTCTAGAGAGAATTTTAAAAGCTTCAACAGAATTTCAACAATTTTGAGAGGGATTTGAAAAGTTTCAATGGGAATGGGAAGAACTGGGACAAAAATTGGAAAATTTTTAAGGGACTTCGAAAAAATTTCAACTGGAATTTTAGCCATTTTTTTACGTGAAATTGTAAACATGTGGACGTGGATTTTGAAAATTCTAGAGAGAATTTTAAAAGCTTCAAGAGAATTTCAACACTTTTGAGAGGGATTTGAAAAGTTTCAATGGGAATGGGAAGAATTGGGACAAAAAATGGAAAATTTTTAAGGGACTTTGAAAAAATTTCAACTGGAATTTTAGCCATTTTTTGACGTGAAATTGTAAACATGTGGACATGGATTTTGAAAATTCTAGAGAGAATTTTAAAAGCTTCAACAGAATTTCAACAATTTTGAGAGGGATTTGAAAAGTTTCCATGGGAATGGGAAGAATTGGGACAAAATTGGAAAATTTTTAAGGGACTTTGAAAAAATTTCAACTGGAATTTTAGCCATTTTTTGACGTGAAATTGTAAACATGTGGACATGGATTTTGAAAATTCTAGAGAGAATTTTAAAAGCTTCAACAGAATTTCAACAATTTTGAGAGGGATTTGAAAAGTTTCCATGGGAATGGGAAGAATTGGGACAAAAATTGGAAAATTTTTAAGGGACTTTGAAAAATTTCAACTGGAATTTTAGCCATTTTTTGACGTGAAATTGTAAACATGTGGACATGGATTTTGAAAATTCTAGAGAGAATTTTAAAAGCTTCAACAGAATTTCAACACTTTTGAGAGGGATTTGAAAAGTTTCAATGGGAATGGGAAGAATTGGGACAAAAATTGGAAAATTTTTAAGGGACTTTGAAAAAATTTCAACTGGAATTTTAGCCATTTTTTGACGTGAAATTGTAACATGTGGACATGGATTTTGAAAATTCTAGAGAGAATTTTAAAAGCTTCAACAGAATTTCAACACTTTTGAGAGGGATTTGAAAAGTTTCAATGGGAATGGGAAGAATTGGGACAAAAATTGGAAAATTTTTAAGGGACTTTGAAAAAATTTCAACTGGAATTTTAGCCATTTTTTGACGTGAACTTGTAAACATGTGGCCATGGATTTTGAAAATTCTAGAGAGAATTTTAAAAGCTTCAACAGAATTGTAACAATTTTGAGAGGGATTTGAAAAGTTTCAATGGGAATGGGAAGAACTGGGACAAAAATTGGAAAATTTTTAAGGGACTTTGAAAAAATTTCAACTGGAATTTTAGCCATTTTTTGACGTGAAATTGTAAACATGTGGACATGGATTTTGAAAATTCTAGAGAGAATTTTAAAAGCTTCAACAGAATTTCAACAATTTTGAGAGGGATTTGAAAAGTTTCAATGGGAATGGGAAGAACTGGGACAAAAATTGGAAAATTTTTAAGGGACTTTGAAAAAATTTCAACTGGAATTTTAGCCATTTTTTTACGTGACATTGTAAACATGTGGACGTGGATTTTGAAAATTCTAGAGAGAATTTTAAAAGCTTCAACAGAATTTCAACACTTTTGAGAGGGATTTGAAAAGTTTCAATGGGAATGGGAAGAATTGGGACAAAAAATGGAAAATTTTTAAGGGACTTTGAAAAAATTTCAACTGGAATTTTAGCCATTTTTTGACGTGAAATTGTAAACATGTGGACATGGATTTTGAAAATTCTAGAGAGAATTTTAAAAGCTTCAACAGAATTTCAACACTTTTGAGAGGGATTTGAAAAGTTTCCATGGGAATGGGAAGAATTGGGACAAAAATTGGAAAATTTTTAAGGGACTTTGAAAAAATTTCAACTGGAATTTTAGCCATTTTTTTATGTGAAATTGTAAACATGTGACATGGATTTTGAAAATTCTAGAGAGAATTTTAAAAGCTTCAACAGAATTGTAACAATTTTGAGAGGGATTTGAAAAGTTTCAAGGGGAATGGGAAGAATTGGGACAAAAATTGGAACATTTTTAAGGGACTTTGAAAAAATTTCAACTGGAATTTTAGCCATTTTTTGACGTGAACTTGTAAACATGTGGACATGGATTTTGAAAATTCTAGAGAGAATTTTAAAAGCTTCAACAGAATTTCAACAATTTTGAGAGGGATTTGAAAAGTTTCAATGGGAATGGGAAGAACTGGGACAAAAATTGGAACATTTTTAAGGGACTTTGAAAAAATTTCAACTGGAATTTTAGCCATTTTTTGACGTGAACTTGTAAACATGTGGACATGGATTTTGAAAATTCTAGAGAGAATTTTAAAAGCTTCAACAGAATTTCAACAATTTTGAGAGGGATTTGAAAAGTTTCAATGGGAATGGGAAGAACTGGGACAAAAATTGGAAAATTTTTAAGGGACTTCGAAAAAATTTCAACTGGAATTTTAGCCATTTTTTTACGTGAAATTGTAAACATGTGGACGTGGATTTTGAAAATTCTAGAGAGAATTTTAAAAGCTTCAACAGAATTTCAACACTTTTGAGAGGGATTTGAAAAGTTTCAATGGGAATGGGAAGAATTGGGACAAAAAATGGAAAATTTTTAAGGGACTTTGAAAAATTTCAACTGGAATTTTAGCCATTTTTTGACGTGAAATTGTAAACATGTGGACATGGATTTTGAAAATTCTAGAGAGAATTTTAAAAGCTTCAACAGAATTTCAACAATTTTGAGAGGGATTTGAAAAGTTTCCATGGGAATGGGAAGAATTGGGACAAAAATTGGAAAATTTTTAAGGGACTTTGAAAAAATTTCAACTGGAATTTTAGCCATTTTTTGATGTGAAATTGTAAACATGTGGACATGGATTTTGAAAATTCTAGAGAGAATTTTAAAAGCTTCAACAGAATTTCAACAATTTTGAGAGGGATTTGAAAAGTTTCAAGGGGAATGGGAAGAATTGGCACAAAAATTGGAACATTTTTAAGGGACTTTGAAAAAATTTCAACTGGAATTTTAGCAATTCTTTGACGTGAAATTGTAAACATGTGGACATGGATTTTGAAAATTCTAGAGAGAATTTTAAAAGCTTCAACAGAATTTCAACAATTTTGAGAGGGATTTGAAAAGTTTCAATGGGAATGGGAAGAATTGGGACAAAAATTGGAAAATTTTTAAGGGACTTTGAAAATTTTCTACTGGAATTTTAGCCATTTTTTGACGTGAAATTGTAAACATGTGGACATGGATTTTTAAAATTCTAGAGAGAATTTTAAAAGCTTCAACAGAATTTCAACAATTTTGAGAGGGATTTGAAAAGTTTCAAGGGGAATGGGAAGAATTGGGACAAAAATTGGAACATTTTTAAGGGACTTTGAAAAAATTTCAACTGGAATTTTAGCCATTTTTTGACGTGAAATTGTAAACATGTGGACATGGATTTTGAAAATTCTAGAGAGAATTTTAAAAGCTTCAACAGAATTTCAACACTTTTGAGAGGGATTTGAAAAGTTTCAATGGGAATGGGAAGAATTGGGACAAAAATTGGAAAATTTTTAAGGGACTTTGAAAAAATTTCAACTGGAATTTTAGCCATTTTTTTATGTGAAATTGTAAACATGTGGACATGGATTTTGAAAATTCTAGAGAGAATTTTAAAAGCTTCAACAGAATTGTAACAATTTTGAGAGGGATTTGAAAAGTTTCAAGGGGAATGGGAAGAATTGGGACAAAAATTGGAACATTTTTAAGGGACTTTGAAAAAATTTCAACTGGAATTTTAGCCATTTTTTGACGTGAACTTGTAAACATGTGGACATGGATTTTGAAAATTCTAGAGAGAATTTTAAAAGCTTCAACAGAATTTCAACAATTTTGAGAGGGATTTGAAAAGTTTCAATGGGAATGGGAAGAACTGGGACAAAAATTGGAACATTTTTAAGGGACTTTGAAAAATTTCAACTGGAATTTTAGCCATTTTTTGACGTGAACTTGTAAACATGTGGACATGGATTTTGAAAATTCTAGAGAGAATTTTAAAAGCTTCAACAGAATTTCAACAATTTTGAGAGGGATTTGAAAAGTTTCAATGGGAATGGGAAGAACTGGGACAAAAATTGGAAAATTTTTAAGGGACTTCGAAAAAATTTCAACTGGAATTTTAGCCATTTTTTTACGTGAAATTGTAAACATGTGGACGTGGATTTTGAAAATTCTAGAGAGAATTTTAAAAGCTTCAACAGAATTTCAACACTTTTGAGAGGGATTTGAAAAGTTTCAATGGGAATGGGAAGAATTGGGACAAAAAATGGAAAATTTTTAAGGGACTTTGAAAAAATTTCAAATGGAATTTTAGCCATTTTTTGACGTGAAATTGTAAACATGTGGACATGGATTTTGAAAATTCTAGAGAGAATTTTAAAAGCTTCAACAGAATTTCAACAATTTTGAGAGGGATTTGAAAAGTTTCCATGGGAATGGGAAGAATTGGGACAAAAATTGGAAAATTTTTAAGGGACTTTGAAAAAATTTCAACTGGAATTTTAGCCATTTTTTGATGTGAAATTGTAAACATGTGGACATGGATTTTGAAAATTCTAGAGAGAATTTTAAAAGCTTCAACAGAATTTCAACAATTTTGAGAGGGATTTGAAAAGTTTCAAGGGGAATGGGAAGAATTGGCACAAAAATTGGAACATTTTTAAGGGACTTTGAAAAAATTTCAACTGGAATTTTAGCAATTCTTTGACGTGAAATTGTAAACATGTGGACATGGATTTTGAAAATTCTAGAGAGAATTTTAAAAGCTTCAACAGAATTTCAACAATTTTGAGAGGGATTTGAAAAGTTTCAATGGGAATGGGAAGAATTGGGACAAAAATTGGAAAATTTTTAAGGGACTTTGAAAATTTTCTACTGGAATTTTAGCCATTTTTTGACGTGAAATTGTAAACATGTGGACATGGATTTTTAAAATTCTAGAGAGAATTTTAAAAGCTTCAACAGAATTTCAACAATTTTGAGAGGGATTTGAAAAGTTTCAATGGGAATGGGAAGAATTGGGACAAAAATTGGAAAATTTTTAAGGGACTTTGAAAAATTTCAACTGGAATTTTAGCCATTTTTTGACGTGAAATTGTAAACATGTGGACATGGATTTTGAAAATTCTAGAGAGAATTTTAAAAGCTTCAACAGAATTTCAACACTTTTGAGAGGGATTTGAAAAGTTTCAATGGGAATGGGAAGAATTGGGACAAAAATTGGAAAATTTTTAAGGGACTTTGAAAAAATTTCAACTGGAATTTTAGCCATTTTTTGACGTGAAATTGTAAACATGTGGCCATGGATTTTGAAAATTCTAGATAGAATTTTAAAAGCTTCAAGAGAATTTCAACAATTTTGAGAGGGATTTGAAAAGTTTCAAGGGGAATGGGAAGAATTGGGACAAAAATTGGAAAATTTTTAAGGGACTTTGAAAAAAATTTCAACTGGAATTTTAGCCATTTTTGACATGAAATTGTAAACATTTGGACATGGATTTTGAAAATTCTAGAGAGAATTTTAAAAGCTTCAACAGAATTTCAACACTTTTGAGAGGGATTTGAAAAGTTTCAATGGGAATGGGAAGAATTGGGACAAAAATTGGAAAATTTTTAAGGGACTTCGAAAAAATTTCAACTGGAATTTTAGCCATTTTTTGACGTGAAATTGTAAACATGTGGACATGGATTTTGAAAATTCTAGAGAGAATTTTAAAAGCTTCAACAGAATTTCAACAATTTTGAGAGGGATTTGAAAAGTTTCAATGGGAATGGGAAGAATTGGGACAAAAAATGGAAAATTTTTAAGGGACTTCGAAAAAATTTCAACTGGAATTTTAGCCATTTTTTGACGTGAAATTGTAAACATGTGGACATGGATTTTGAAAATTCTAGAGAGAATTTTAAAAGCTTCAACAGAATTTCAACAATTTTGAGAGGGATTTGAAAAGTTTCAATGGGAATGGGAAGAATTGGGACAAAAATGGGAAAATTTTTAAGGGACTTTGAAAAATTTCAACTGGAATTTTAGCCATTTTTTGATGTGAAATTGTAAACATGTGGACATGGATTTTGAAAATTCTAGAGAGAATTTTAAAAGCTTCAACAGAATTTCAACAATTTTGAGAGGGATTTGAAAAGTTTCAAGGGGAATGGGAAGAATTGGGACAAAAATTGGAACATTTTTAAGGGACTTTGAAAAAATTTCAACTGGAATTTTAGCCATTTTTTGACGTGAACTTGTAAACATGTGGACATGGATTTTGAAAATTCTAGAGAGAATTTTAAAAGCTTCAACAGAATTTCAACAATTTGAGAGGGATTTGAAAGTTTCAATGGGAATGGGAAGAACTGGGACA
>NW_028117241.1:0-57304 GCF_964273445.1 Streptopelia decaocto | reverse complement strand
TCCATGGCCACATGTTTACAATTTCACATCAAAAAATGGCTAAAATTCCAGTTGAAGTTTTTTCAAAGTCCCTTAAAAATTTTCCAATTTTTGTCCCAATTCTTCCCATTCCCATTGAAACTTTTCAAATCCCTCTCAAAATTGTTGAAATTCTCTTGAAGCTTTTAAAATTCTCTCTAGAATTTTCAAAATCCATGTCCACATGTTTACAATTTCACGTCAAAAAATGGCTAAAATTCCAGTTGAAATTTTTTCAAAGTCCCTTAAAAATTTTCCAATTTTTGTCCCAATTCTTCCCATTCCCATTGAAACTTTTCAAATCCCTCTCAAAATTGTTGAAATTCTGTTGAAGCTTTTAAAATTCTCTCTAGAATTTTCAAAATCCATGGCCACATGTTTACAATTTCACGACAAAAAATTGCTACAATTCCAGTTGAAATTTTTTCAAAGTCCCTTAAAAATTTTCCAATTTTTGTCCCAATTCTTCCCATTCCCATTGAAACTTTTCAAATCCCTCTCAAAATTGTTGAAATTCTGTTGAAGCTTTTAAAATTCTCTCTAGAATTTTCAAAATCCATGGCCACATGTTTACAATTTCACGTCAAAAAATGGCTAAAATTCCAGTTGAAATTTTTTCAAAGTCCCTTAAAAGTTTTCCAATTTTTGTCCCAATTCTTCCCATTCCCATTGAAACTTTTCAAATCCCTCTCAAAATTGTTGAAATTCTCTTGAAGCTTTTAAAATTCTCTCTAGAATTTTCAAAATCCATGTCCACATGTTTACAATTTCACGTAACAAAATGGCTAAAATTCCAGTTGAAATTTTTTCAAAGTCCCTTAAAAATTTTCCAATTTTTGTCCCAATTCTTCCCATTCCCATTGAAACTTTTCAAATCCCTCTCAAAATTGTTGAAATTCTCTTGAAGCTTTTAAAATTCTCTCTAGAATTTTCAAAATCCATGTCCACATATTTACCATTTCACGTCAAAAAATTGCTAAAATTCCAGTTGAAATTTTTTCAAAGTCCCTTAAAAATTTTCCAATTTTTGTCCCAATTCTTCCCATTCCCATTGAAACTTTTCAAATCCCTCTCAAAATTGTTGAAATTCTCTTGAAGCTTTTAAAATTCTCTCTAGAATTTTCAAAATCCATGGCCACATGTTTACAATTTCACATAACAAAATGGCTAAAATTCCAGTTGAAATTTTTTCAAAGTCCCTTAAAAATTTTCCAATTTTTGTCCCAATTCTTCCCATTCCCATTGAAACTTTTCAAATCCCTCTCAAAATTGTTGAAATTCTGTTGAAGCTTTTAAAATTCTCTCTAGAATTTTCAAAATCCATGTCCACATGTTTACAATTTCACGTCAAAAAATGGCTAAAATTCCAGTTGAAATTTTTTCAAAGTCCCTTAAAAATTTTCCAATTTTTGTCCCAATTCTTCCTATTCCCATTGAAACTTTTCAAATCCCTCTCAAAATTGTTGAAATTCTCTTGAAGCTTTTAAAATTCTCTCTAGAATTTTCAAAATCCATGGCCACATGTTTACAATTTCACGACAAAAAATTGCTACAATTCCAGTTGAAATTTTTTCAAAGTCCCTTAAAAATTTTCCAATTTTTGTCCCAATTCTTCCCATTCCCATTGAAACTTTTCAAATCCCTCTCAAAATTGTTGAAATTCTCTTGAAGCTTTTAAAATTCTCTCTAGAATTTTCAAAATCCATGGCCACATGTTTACAATTTCACGTCAAAAAATGGCTAAAATTCCAGTTGAAATTTTTTCAAAGTCCCTTAAAAATTTTCCAATTTTTGTCCCAATTCTTCCCATTCCCATTGAAACTTTTCAAATCCCTCTCAAAATTGTTGAAATTCTCTTGAAGCTTTTAAAATTCTCTCTAGAATTTTCAAAATCCATGTCCACATGTTTACAATTTCACGACAAAAAATTGCTACAATTCCAGTTGAAATTTTTTCAAAGTCCCTTAAAAATTTTCCAATTTTTGTCCCAATTCTTCCCATTCCCATTGAAACTTTTCAAATCCCTCTCAAAATTGTTGAAATTCTCTTGAAGCTTTTAAAATTCTCTCTAGAATTTTCAAAATCCATGGCCACATGTTTACAATTTCACGTCAAAAAATGGCTAAAATTCCAGTTGAAATTTTTTCAAAGTCCCTTAAAATTTTCCAATTTTTGTCCCAATTCTTCCCATTCCCATTGAAACTTTTCAAATCCCTCTCAAAATTGTTGAAATTCTCTTGAAGCTTTTAAAATTCTCTCTAGAATTTTCAAAATCCATGGCCACATGTTTACAATTTCACGTAAAAAAATGGCTAAAATTCCAGTTGAAATTTTTGCAAAGTCCCTTAAAAATTTTCCAATTTTTGTCCCAATTCTTCCCATTCCCATTGAAACTTTTCAAATCCCTCTCAAAATTGTTGAAATTCTCTTGAAGCTTTTAAAATTCTCTCTAGAATTTTCAAAATCCATGTCCACATGTTTACAATTTCACGTCAAAAAATGGCTAAAATTCCAGTTGAAATTTTTTCGAAGTCCCTTCAAAATTTTCCAATTTTTGTCCCAATTCTTCCATTCCCATTGAAACTTTTCAAATCCCTCTCAAAATTGTTGAAATTCTGTTGAAGCTTTTAAAATTCTCTCTAGAATTTTCAAAATCCATGGCCACATGTTTACAATTTCACGTCAAAAAATGGCTAAAATTCCAGTTGAAATTTTTTCAAAGTCCCTTAAAAGTTTTCCAATTTTTGTCCCAATTCTTCCCATTCCCATTGAAACTTTTCAAATCCCTCTCAAAATTGTAGAAATTCTCTTGAAGCTTTTAAAATTCTCTCTAGAATTTTCAAAATCCATGTCCACATGTTTACAATTTCACGTCAAAAAATGGCTAAAATTCCAGTTGAAATTTTTTCAAAGTCCCTTAAAAATTTTCCAATTTTTGTCCCAATTCTTCCCATTCCCATTGAAACTTTTCAAATCCCTCTCAAAATTGTTGAAATTCTCTTGAAGCTTTTAAAATTCTCTCTAGAATTTTCAAAATCCATGTCCACATGTTTACAATTTCACGACAAAAATTGCTACAATTCCAGTTGAAATTTTTTCAAAGTCCCTTAAAAATTTCCAATTTTTGTCCCAATTCTTCCCATTCCCATTGAAACTTTTCAAATCCCTCTCAAAATTGTTGAAATTCTCTTGAAGCTTTTAAAATTCTCTCTAGAATTTTCAAAATCCATGGCCACATGTTTACAATTTCACGTCAAAAAATGGCTAAAATTCCAGTTGAAATTTTTTCAAAGTCCCTTAAAAATTTTCCAATTTTTGTCCCAATTCTTCCCATTCCCATTGAAACTTTTCAAATCCCTCTCAAAATTGTTGAAATTCTCTTGAAGCTTTTAAAATTCTCTCTAGAATTTTCAAAATCCATGGCCACATGTTTACAATTTCACGTCAAAAAATGGCTAAAATTCCAGTTGAAATTTTTTCAAAGTCCCTTAAAAATTTTCCAATTTTTGTCCCAATTCTTCCCATTCCCATTGAAACTTTTCAAATCCCTCTCAAAATTGTTGAAATTCTGTTGAAGCTTTTAAAATTCTCTCTAGAATTTTCAAAATCCATGGCCACATGTTTACAATTTCACGTAACAAAATGGCTAAAATTCCAGTTGAAATTTTTTCAAAGTCCCTTAAAAATTTTCCAATTTTTGTCCCAATTCTTCCCATTCCCATTGAAACTTTTCAAATCCCTCTCAAAATTGTTGAAATTCTGTTGAAGCTTTTAAAATTCTCTCTAGAATTTTCAAAATCCATGGCCACATGTTTACAATTTCACGTCAAAAAATGGCTAAAATTCCAGTTGAAATTTTTTCAAAGTCCCTTAAAAATTTTCCAATTTTTGTCCCAATTCTTCCCATTCCCATTGAAACTTTTCAAATCCCTCTCAAAATTGTTGAAATTCTCTTGAAGCTTTTAAAATTCTCTCTAGAATTTTCAAAATCCATGGCCACATGTTTACAATTTCACAATAAAAAAATGGCTAAAATTCCAGTTGAAATTTTTTCAAAGTCCCTTAAAAATTTTCCAATTTTTGTCCCAATTCTTCCCATTCCCATTGAAACTTTTCAAATCCTCTCAAAATTGTTGAAATTCTCTTGAAGCTTTTAAAATTCTCTCTAGAATTTTCAAAATCCATGGCCACATGTTTACAATTTCACGTCAAAAAATTGCTAAAATTCCAGTTGAAATTTTTTCAAAGTCCCTTAAAAATTTTCCAATTTTTGTCCCAATTCTTCCCATTCCCATTGAAACTTTTCAAATCCCTCTCAAAATTGTTGAAATTCTCTTGAAGCTTTTAAAATTCTCTCTAGAATTTTCAAAATCCATGGCCACATGTTTACAATTTCACATAACAAAATGGTAAAATTCCAGTTGAAATTTTTCAAAGTCCCTGAAAAATTTTCCAATTTTTGTCCCAATTCTTCCCATTCCCATTGAAACTTTTCAAATCCCTCTCAAAATTGTTGAAATTCTCTTGAAGCTTTTAAAATTCTCTCTAGAATTTTCAAAATCCATGGCCACATGTTTACAATTTCACGTAAAAAAAATGGTAAAATTCCAGTTGAAATTTTTTCAAAGTCCCTGAAAAATTTTCCAATTTTTGTCCCAATTCTTCCCATTCCCATTGAAACTTTTCAAATCCCTCTCAAAATTGTTGAAATTCTCTTGAAGCTTTTAAAATTCTCTCTAGAATTTTCAAAATCCATGTCCACATGTTTACAATTTCACGACAAAAAATTGCTACAATTCCAGTTGAAATTTTTTCAAAGTCCCTTAAAAATTTTCCAATTTTTGTCCCAATTCTTCCCATTCCCATTGAAACTTTTCAAATCCCTCTCAAAATTGTTGAAATTCTCTTGAAGCTTTTAAAATTCTCTCTAGAATTTTCAAAATCCATGGCCACATGTTTACAATTTCACGTCAAAAAATGGCTAAAATTCCAGTTGAAATTTTTTCAAAGTCCCTTAAAAATTTTCCAATTTTTGTCCCAATTCTTCCCATTCCCATTGAAACTTTTCAAATCCCTCTCAAAATTGTTGAAATTCTGTTGAAGCTTTTAAAATTCTCTCTAGAATTTTCAAAATCCATGGCCACATGTTTACAATTTCACGTCAAAAAATGGCTAAATTCCAGTTGAAATTTTTTCAAAGTCCCTTAAAAATTTTCCAATTTTTGTCCCAATTCTTCCCATTCCCATTGAAACTTTTCAAATCCCTCTCAAAATTGTTGAAATTCTCTTGAAGCTTTTAAAATTCTCTCTAGAATTTTCAAAATCCATGGCCACATGTTTACAATTTCACGTCAAAAAATGGCTAAAATTCCAGTTGAAATTTTTTCAAAGTCCCTTAAAAATTTTCCAATTTTTGTCCCAATTCTTCCCATTCCCATTGAAACTTTTCAAATCCCTCTCAAAATTGTTGAAATTCTCTTGAAGCTTTTAAAATTCTCTCTAGAATTTTCAAAATCCATGGCCACATGTTTACAATTTCACGTCAAAAAATGGCTAAAATTCCAGTTGAAATTTTTTCAAAGTCCCTTAAAAATTTTCCAATTTTTGTCCCAATTCTTCCCATTCCCATTGAAACTTTTCAAATCCCTCTCAAAATTGTTGAAATTCTCTTGAAGCTTTTAAAATTCTCTCTAGAATTTTCAAAATCCATGGCCACATGTTTACAATTTCACGTCAAAAAATGGCTAAAATTCCAGTTGAAATTTTTTCAAAGTCCCTTAAAAATTTTCCAATTTTTGTCCCAATTCTTCCCATTCCCATTGAAACTTTTCAAATCCCTCTCAAAATTGTTGAAATTCTCTTGAAGCTTTTAAAATTCTCTCTAGAATTTTCAAAATCCATGGCCACATGTTTACAATTTCACGTCAAAAAATGGCTAAAATTCCAGTTGAAATTTTTTGCAAAGTCCCTTAAAAATATTCCAATTTTTGTCCCAATTCTTCCCATTCCCATTGAAACTTTTCAAATCCCTCTCAAAATTGTTGAAATTCTGTTGAAGCTTTTAAAATTCTCTCTAGAATTTTCAAAATCCATGTCCACATGTTTACAATTTCAAGTCAAAAAATGGCTAAAACTCCAGTTGAAATTTTTTCAAAGTCCCTTCAAAATATTCCAATTTTTGTCCCAATTCTTCCCATTCCCATTGAAACTTTTCAAATCCCTCTCAAAATTGTTGAAATTCTGTTGAAGCTTTTAAAATTCTCTCTAGAATTTTCAAAATCCATGTCCACATGTTTACAATTTCACGTCAAAAATGGCTAAAATTCCAGTTGAAATTTTTTCAAAGTCCCTTAAAAGTTTTCCAATTTTTGTCCCAATTCTTCCCATTCCCATTGAAACTTTTCAAATCCCCTCCAAAATTGTAGAAATTCTCTTGAAGCTTTTAAAATTCTCTCTAGAATTTTCAAAATCCATGTCCACATGTTTACAATTTCACGTCAAAAAATGGCTAAAATTCCAGTTGAAATTTTTTCAAAGTCCCTTAAAAATTTTCCAATTTTTGTCCCAATTCTTCCCATTCCCATTGAAACTTTTCAAATCCCTCTCAAAATTGTTGAAATTCTCTTGAAGCTTTTAAAATTCTTTCTAGAATTTTTCAAAATCCATGTCCACATGTTTACAATTTCACGACAAAAAATTGCTACAATTCCAGTTGAAATTTTTTCAAAGTCCCTTAAAAAATTTTCCAATTTTTGTCCCAATTCTTCCCATTCCCATTGAAACTTTTCAAATCCCTCTCAAAATTGTTGAAATTCTCTTGAAGCTTTTAAAATTCTCTCTAGAATTTTCAAAATCCATGGCCACATGTTTACAATTTCACGTCAAAAAATGGCTAAAATTCCAGTTGAAATTTTTTCAAAGTCCCTTAAAAATTTTCCAATTTTTGTCCCAATTCTTCCCATTCCCATTGAAACTTTTCAAATCCCTCTCAAAATTGTTGAAATTCTCTTGAAGCTTTTAAAATTCTCTCTAGAATTTTCAAAATCCATGTCCACATGTTTACAATTTCACGTCAAAAAATGGCTAAAATTCCAGTTGAAATTTTTTCAAAGTCCCTTAAAAATTTTCCAATTTTTGTCCCAATTCTTCCCATTCCCATTGAAACTTTTCAAATCCCTCTCAAAATTGTTGAAATTCTCTTGAAGCTTTTAAAATTCTCTCTAGAATTTTCAAAATCCATGCCACATGTTTACAATTTCATCAAAAAATGCTAAATTGCAGTTGAAATTTTTTCAAAGTCCCTTAAAAATTTTCCAATTTTTGTCCCAATTCTTCCCATTCCCATTGAAACTTTTCAAATCCCTCTCCAAATTGTTGAAATTCTCTTGAAGCTTTTAAAATTCTCTCTAGAATTTTCAAAATCCATGGCCACATGTTTACAATTTCACGTCAAAAAATGGCTAAAATTCCAGTTGAAATTTTTTCAAAGTCCCTGAAAAATTTTCCAATTTTTGTCCCAATTTCCCATCCCCTTTGAAACTTTTCAAATCCCTCTCAAAATTGTTGAAATTCTCTTGAAGCTTTTAAAATTCTCTCTAGAATTTTCAAATCCATGGCCACATGTTTACAATTTCACGTCAAAAAATGGCTAAAATTCCAGTTGAAATTTTTTCAAAGTCCCTTAAAAATTTTCCAATTTTTGTCCCAATTCTTCCCATTCCCATTGAAACTTTTCAAATCCCTCTCAAAATTGTTGAAATTCTCTTGAAGCTTTTAAAATTCTCTCTAGAATTTTCAAAATCCATGGCCACATGTTTACAATTTCACGTCAAAAAATGGCTAAAATTCCAGTTGAAATTTTTTCAAAGTCCCTTAAAAATTTTCCAATTTTTGTCCCAATTCTTCCCATTCCCATTGAAACTTTTCAAATCCCTCTCCAAATTGTTGAAATTCTCTTGAAGCTTTTAAAATTCTCTCTAGAATTTTCAAAATCCATGGCCACATGTTTACAATTTCACGTCAAAAAATGGCTAAAATTCCAGTTGAAATTTTTTCAAAGTCCCTTAAAAATTTTCCAATTTTTGTCCCAATTCTTCCCATTCCCATTGAAACTTTTCAAATCCCTCTCAAAATTGTTGAAATTCTCTTGAAGCTTTTAAAATTCTCTCTAGAATTTTCAAAATCCATGGCCACATGTTTACAATTTCACGTCAAAAAATGGCTAAAATTCCAGTTGAAATTTTTGCAAAGTCCCTTAAAAATATTCCAATTTTTGTCCCAATTCTTCCCATTCCCATTGAAACTTTTCAAATCCCTCTCAAAATTGTTGAAATTCTGTTGAAGCTTTTAAAATTCTCTCTAGAATTTTCAAAATCCATGTCCACATGTTTACAATTTCAAGTCAAAAAATGGCTAAAACTCCAGTTGAAATTTTTTCAAAGTCCCTTCAAAATATTCCAATTTTTGTCCCAATTCTTCCCATTCCCATTGAAACTTTTCAAATCCCTCTCAAAATTGTTGAAATTCTGTTGAAGCTTTTAAAATTCTCTCTAGAATTTTCAAAATCCATGTCCACATGTTTACAATTTCACGTCAAAAAATGGCTAAAATTCCAGTTGAAATTTTTTCAAAGTCCCTTAAAAGTTTCCAATTTTTGTCCCAATTCTTCCCATTCCCATTGAAACTTTTCAAATCCCTCCCAAAATTGTAGAAATTCTCTTGAAGCTTTTAAAATTCTCTCTAGAATTTTCAAAATCCATGTCCACATGTTTACAATTTCACGTCAAAAAATGGCTAAAATTCCAGTTGAAATTTTTTCAAAGTCCCTTAAAAATTTTCCAATTTTTGTCCCAATTCTTCCCATTCCCATTGAAACTTTTCAAATCCCTCTCAAAATTGTTGAAATTCTCTTGAAGCTTTTAAAATTCTTTCTAGAATTTTCAAAATCCATGTCCACATGTTTACAATTTCACGACAAAAAATTGCTACAATTCCAGTTGAAATTTTTTCAAAGTCCCTTAAAAATTTTCCAATTTTTGTCCCAATTCTTCCCATTCCCATTGAAACTTTTCAAATCCCTCTCAAAATTGTTGAAATTCTCTTGAAGCTTTTAAAATTCTCTCTAGAATTTTCAAAATCCATGGCCACATGTTTACAATTTCACGTCAAAAAATGGCTAAAATTCCAGTTGAAATTTTTTCAAAGTCCCTTAAAAATTTTCCAATTTTTGTCCCAATTCTTCCCATTCCCATTGAAACTTTTCAAATCCCTCTCAAAATTGTTGAAATTCTCTTGAAGCTTTTAAAATTCTCTCTAGAATTTTCAAAATCCATGTCCACATGTTTACAATTTCACGTCAAAAAATGGCTAAAATTCCAGTTGAAATTTTTTCAAAGTCCCTTAAAAATTTTCCAATTTTTGTCCCAATTCTTCCCATTCCCATTGAAACTTTTCAAATCCCTCTCAAAATTGTTGAAATTCTCTTGAAGCTTTTAAAATTCTCTCTAGAATTTTCAAAATCCATGGCCACATGTTTACAATTTCACGTCAAAAAATTGCTAAAATTGCAGTTGAAATTTTTTCAAAGTCCCTTAAAAATTTTCCAATTTTTGTCCCAATTCTTCCATTCCCATTGAAACTTTTCAAATCCCTCTCCAAATTGTTGAAATTCTCTTGAAGCTTTTAAAATTCTCTCTAGAATTTTCAAAATCCATGGCCACATGTTTACAATTTCACGTCAAAAAATGGCTAAAATTCCAGTTGAAATTTTTTCAAAGTCCCTGAAAAATTTTCCAATTTTTGTCCCAATTCTTCCCATTCCCATTGAAACTTTCAAATCCCTCTCAAAATTGTTGAAATTCTCTTGAAGCTTTTAAAATTCTCTCTAGAATTTTCAAAATCCATGGCCACATGTTTACAATTTCACGTCAAAAAATGGCTAAAATTCCAGTTGAAATTTTTTCAAAGTCCCTTAAAAATTTTCCAATTTTTGTCCCAATTCTTCCCATTCCCATTGAAACTTTTCAAATCCCTCTCAAAATTGTTGAAATTCTCTTGAAGCTTTTAAAATTCTCTCTAGAATTTTCAAAATCCATGGCCACATGTTTACAATTTCACGTCAAAAAATGGCTAAAATTCCAGTTGAAATTTTTTCAAAGTCCCTTAAAAATTTTCCAATTTTTGTCCCAATTCTTCCCATTCCCATTGAAACTTTTCAAATCCCTCTCCAAATTGTTGAAATTCTCTTGAAGCTTTTAAAATTCTCTCTAGAATTTTCAAAATCCATGTCCACATGTTTACAATTTCACATAAAAAAATGGCTAAAATTCCAGTTGAAATTTTTTCAAAGTCCCTTAAAAATTTTCCAATTTTTGTCCCAATTCTTCCCATTCCCATTGAAACTTTTCAAATCCCTCTCAAAATTGTTGAAATTCTCTTGAAGCTTTTAAAATTCTCTCTAGAATTTTCAAAATCCATGGCCACATGTTTACAATTTCACATAACAAAATGGTAAAATTCCAGTTGAAATTTTTTCAAAGTCCCTTAAAAATTTTCCAATTTTTGTCCCAATTCTTCCCATTCCCATTGAAACTTTTCAAATCCCTCTCCAAATTGTTGAAATTCTCTTGAAGCTTTTAAAATTCTCTCTAGAATTTTCAAAATCCATGGCCACATGTTTACAATTTCACGTAAAAAAAATGGTAAAATTCCAGTTGAAATTTTTTCAAAGTCCCTGAAAAATTTTCCAATTTTTGTCCCAATTCTTCCCATTCCCATTGAAACTTTTCAAATCCCTCTCAAAATTGTTGAAATTCTCTTGAAGCTTTTAAAATTCTCTCTAGAATTTTCAAAATCCATGTCCACATGTTTACAATTTCACGACAAAAAATGGCTAAAATTCCAGTTGAAATTTTTTCAAAGTCCTTAAAAAGTTTTCCAATTTTTGTCCCAATTCTTCCCATTCCCATTGAAACTTTTCAAATCCCTCTCAAAATTGTAGAAATTCTGTTGAAGCTTTTAAAATTCTCTCTAGAATTTTCAAAATCCATGTCCACATGTTTACAATTTCACGTCAAAAAATGGCTAAAATTCCAGTTGAAATTTTTTCAAAGTCCCTTAAAAATTTTCCAATTTTTGTCCCAATTCTTCCCATTCCCATTGAAACTTTTCAAATCCCTCTCAAAATTGTTGAAATTCTCTTGAAGCTTTTAAAATTCTCTCTAGAATTTTCAAAATCCATGGCCACATGTTTACAATTTCACGTCAAAAAATGGCTAAAATTCCAGTTGAAATTTTTGCAAAGTCCCTTAAAAATTTTCCAATTTTTGTCCCAATTCTTCCCATTCCCATTGAAACTTTTCAAATCCCTCTCAAAATTGTTGAAATTCTCTTGAAGCTTTTAAAATTCTCTCTAGAATTTTCAAAATCCATGTCCACATGTTTACAATTTCACATAAAAAAATGGCTAAAATTCCAGTTGAAATTTTTTCAAAGTCCCTTAAAAATTTTCCAATTTTTGTCCCAATTCTTCCCATTCCCATTGAAACTTTTCAAATCCCTCTCAAAATTGTTGAAATTCTCTTGAAGCTTTTAAAATTCTCTCTAGAATTTTCAAAATCCATGGCCACATGTTTACAATTTCACGTCAAAAAATGGCTAAAAATTCCAGTTGAAATTTTTTCAAAGTCCCTTAAAATTTTCCAATTTTTGTCCCAATTCTTCCCATTCCATTGAAACTTTTCAAATCCCTCTCAAAATTGTTGAAATTCTCTTGAAGCTTTTAAAATTCTCTCTAGAATTTTCAAAATCCATGGCCACATGTTTACAATTTCACATAACAAAATGGTAAAATTCCAGTTGAAATTTTTTCAAAGTCCCTGAAAAATTTTCCAATTTTTGTCCCAATTCTTCCCATTCCCATTGAAACTTTTCAAATCCCTCTCCAAATTGTTGAAATTCTCTTGAAGCTTTTAAAATTCTCTCTAGAATTTTCAAAATCCATGGCCACATGTTTACAATTTCACGTAAAAAAAAATGGTAAAATTCCAGTTGAAATTTTTTCAAAGTCCCTGAAAAATTTTCCAATTTTTGTCCCAATTCTTCCCATTCCCATTGAAACTTTTCAAATCCCTCTCAAAATTGTTGAAATTCTGTTGAAGCTTTTAAAATTCTCTCTAGAATTTTCAAAATCCATGGCCACATGTTTACAATTTCACGACAAAAAATGGCTAAAATTCCAGTTGAAATTTTTTCAAAGTCCCTTAAAAATTTTCCAATTTTTGTCCCAATTCTTCCCATTCCCATTGAAACTTTTCAAATCCCTCTCAAAATTGTTGAAATTCTGTTGAAGCTTTTAAAATTCTCTCTAGAATTTTCAAAATCCATGTCCACAGGTTTACAATTTCACGTAACAAAATGGCTAAAATTCCAGTTGAAATTTTTTCAAAGTCCCTTAAAAATTTTCCAATTTTTGTCCCAATTCTTCCCATTCCCATTGAAACTTTTCAAATCCCTCTCAAAATTGTTGAAATTCTGTTGAAGCTTTTAAAATTCTCTCTAGAATTTTCAAATCCATGTCCACATGTTTACAATTTCACGACAAAAAATTGCTACAATTCCAGTTGAAATTTTTTCAAAGTCCCTTCAAAATTTTCCAATTTTTGTCCCAATTCTTCCCATTCCCATTGAAACTTTTCAAATCCCTCTCAAAATTGTTGAAATTCTCTTGAAGCTTTTAAAATTCTCTCTAGAATTTTCAAAATCCATGGCCACATGTTTACAATTTCACATAAAAAAATGGCTAAAATTCCAGTTGAAATTTTTTCAAAGTCCCTTAAAAATTTCCAATTTTTGTCCCAATTCTTCCCATTCCCATTGAAACTTTTCAAATCCCTCTCAAAATTGTTGAAATTCTCTTGAAGCTTTTAAAATTCTCTCTAGAATTTTCAAAATCCATGTCCACATGTTTACAATTTCACATAAAAAAATGGCTAAAATTCCAGTTGAAATTTTTTCAAAGTCCCTTAAAAATTTTCCAATTTTTGTCCCAATTCTTCCCATTCCCATTGAAACTTTTCAAATCCCTCTCAAAATTGTTGAAATTCTGTTGAAGCTTTTAAAATTCTCTCTAGAATTTTCAAAATCCATGGCCACATGTTTACAATTTCACATAACAAAATGGTAAAATTCCAGTTGAAATTTTTTCAAAGTCCCTTAAAAATTTTCCAATTTTTGTCCCAATTCTTCCCATTCCCATTGAAACTTTTCAAATCCCTCTCAAAAATTGTTGAAATTCTGTTGAAGCTTTTAAAATTCTCTCTAGAATTTTCAAAATCCATGGCCACATGTTTACAATTTCACATAACAAAATGGTAAAATTCCAGTTGAAATTTTTTCAAAGTCCCTGAAAAATTTTCCAATTTTTGTCCCAATTCTTCCCATTCCCATTGAAACTTTCAAATCCCTCTCCAAATTGTTGAAATTCTCTTGAAGCTTTTAAAATTCTCTCTAGAATTTTCAAAATCCATGGCCACATGTTTACAATTTCACGTAAAAAAAAATGGTAAAATTCCAGTTGAAATTTTTTCAAAGTCCCTGAAAAATTTTCCAATTTTTGTCCCAATTCTTCCCATTCCCATTGAAACTTTTCAAATCCCTCTCAAAATTGTTGAAATTCTGTTGAAGCTTTTAAAATTCTCTCTAGAATTTTCAAAATCCATGTCCACATGTTTACAATTTCACGACAAAAAATGGCTAAAATTCCAGTTGAAATTTTTTCAAAGTCCCTTAAAAATTTTCCAATTTTTGTCCCAATTCTTCCCATTCCCATTGAAACTTTTCAAATCCCTCTCAAAATTGTTGAAATTCTGTTGAAGCTTTTAAAATTCTCTCTAGAATTTTCAAAATCCATGTCCACATGTTTACAATTTCACGTAACAAAATGGCTAAAATTCCAGTTGAAATTTTTTCAAAGTCCCTTAAAAATTTTCCAATTTTTGTCCCAATTCTTCCCATTCCCATTGAAACTTTTCAAATCCCTCTCAAAATTGTTGAAATTCTGTTGAAGCTTTTAAAATTCTCTCTAGAATTTTCAAAATCCATGTCCACATGTTTACAATTTCACGACAAAAAATTGCTACAATTCCAGTTGAAATTTTTTCAAAGTCCCTTCAAAATTTTAATTTTTGTCCCAATTCTTCCCATTCCCATTGAAACTTTTCAAATCCCTCTCAAAATTGTTGAAATTCTCTTGAAGCTTTTAAAATTCTCTCTAGAATTTTCAAAATCCATGGCCACATGTTTACAATTTCACGTCAAAAAATGGCTAAAATTCCAGTTGAAATTTTTTCAAAGTCCCTTAAAAATTTTCCAATTTTTGTCCCAATTCTTCCCATTCCCATTGAAACTTTTCAAATCCCTCTCAAAATTGTTGAAATTCTCTTGAAGCTTTTAAAATTCTCTCTAGAATTTTCAAAATCCATGGCCACATGTTTACAATTTCACGTCAAAAAATGGCTAAAATTCCAGTTGAAATTTTTGCAAAGTCCCTTAAAAATTTTCCAATTTTTGTCCCAATTCTTCCCATTCCCATTGAAACTTTTCAAATCCCTCTCAAAATTGTTGAAATTCTCTTGAAGCTTTTAAAATTCTCTCTAGAATTTTCAAAATCCATGGCCACATGTTTACAATTTCACGTCAAAAAATTGCTAAAATTCCAGTTGAAATTTTTTCAAAGTCCCTTAAAAATTTTCCAATTTTTGTCCCAATTCTTCCCATTCCCATTGAAACTTTTCAAATCCCTCTCAAAATTGTTGAAATTCTCTTGAAGCTTTTAAAATTCTCTCTAGAATTTTCAAAATCCATGGCCACATGTTTACAATTTCACGTCAAAAAATGGCTAAAATTCCAGTTGAAATTTTTTCAAAGTCCCTTAAAAATTTTCCAATTTTTGTCCCAATTCTTCCCATTCCCATTGAAACTTTTCAAATCCCTCTCAAAATTGTTGAAATTCTCTTGAAGCTTTTAAAATTCTCTCTAGAATTTTCAAAATCCATGGCCACATGTTTACAATTTCACATAAAAAAATGGCTAAAATTCCAGTTGAAATTTTTTCAAAGTCCCTTAAAAATTTTCCAATTTTTGTCCCAATTCTTCCCATTCCCATTGAAACTTTTCAAATCCCTCTCAAAATTGTTGAAATTCTCTTGAAGCTTTTAAAATTCTCTCTAGAATTTTCAAAATCCATGTCCACATGTTTACAATTTCACGTCAAAAAATGGCTAAAATTCCAGTTGAAATTTTTTCAAAGTCCCTTAAAAATTTTCCAATTTTTGTCCCAATTCTTCCCATTCCCATTGAAACTTTTCAAATCCCTCTCAAAATTGTTGAAATTCTGTTGAAGCTTTTAAAATTCTCTCTAGAATTTTCAAAATCCATGGCCACATGTTTACAATTTCACATAACAAAATGGCTAAAATTCCAGTTGAAATTTTTTCAAAGTCCCTTAAAAATTTTCCAATTTTTGTCCCAATTCTTCCCATTCCCATTGAAACTTTTCAAATCCATCTCCAAATTGTTGAAATTCTCTTGAAGCTTTTAAAATTCTCTCTAGAATTTTCAAAATCCATGGCCACATGTTTACAATTTCACGTCAAAAAAAATGGTAAAATTCCAGTTGAAATTTTTTCAAAGTCCCTTAAAAATTTTCCAATTTTTGTCCCAATTCTTCCCATTCCCATTGAAACTTTTCAAATCCCTCTCAAAATTGTTGAAATTCTCTTGAAGCTTTTAAAATTCTCTCTAGAATTTTCAAAATCCATGGCCACATGTTTACAATTTCACGTCAAAAAATGGCTAAAATTCCAGTTGAAATTTTTTCAAAGTCCCTTAAAAATTTCCCATTTTTTGTCCCAATTCTTCCCATTCCCATTGAAACTTTTCAAATCCCTCTCAAAATTGTTGAAATTCTCTTGAAGCTTTTAAAATTCTCTCTAGAATTTTCAAAATCCATGGCCACATGTTTACAATTTCACGTCAAAAAATTGCTACAATTCCAGTTGAAATTTTTGCAAAGTCCCTTAAAAATTTTCCAATTTTTGTCCCAATTCTTCCCATTCCCATTGAAACTTTTCAAATCCCTCTCAAAATTGTTGAAATTCTCTTGAAGCTTTTAAAATTCTCTCTAGAATTTTCAAAATCCATGGCCACATGTTTACAATTTCACGTCAAAAAATGGCTAAAATTCCAGTTGAAATTTTTGCAAAGTCCCTTAAAAATTTTCCAATTTTTGTCCCAATTCTTCCCATTCCCATTGAAACTTTTCAAATCCCTCTCAAAATTGTTGAAATTCTCTTGAAGCTTTTAAAATTCTCTCTAGAATTTTCAAAATCCATGGCCACATGTTTACAATTTCACGTCAAAAAATGGCTAAAATTCCAGTTGAAATTTTTTCAAAGTCCCTTAAAAATTTTCCAATTTTTGTCCCAATTCTTCCCATTCCCATTGAAACTTTTCAAATCCCTCTCAAAATTGTTGAAATTCTCTTGAAGCTTTTAAAATTCTCTCTAGAATTTTCAAAATCCATGTCCACATGTTTACAATTTCACGTCAAAAAATGGCTAAAATTCCAGTTGAAATTTTTTCCAAGTCCCTTAAAAATTTTCCAATTTTTGTCCCAATTCTTCCCATTCCCATTGAAACTTTTCAAATCCCTCTCCAAATTGTTGAAATTCTGTTGAAGCTTTTAAAATTCTCTCTAGAATTTTCAAAATCCATGGCCACATGTTTACAATTTCACGTCAAAAAATGGCTAAAATTCCAGTTGAAATTTTTTCAAAGTCCCTTAAAAATTTTCCAATTTTTGTCCCAATTCTTCCCATTCCCATTGAAACTTTTCAAATCCCTCTCCAAATTGTTGAAATTCTCTTGAAGCTTTTAAAATTCTCTCTAGAATTTTCAAAATCCATGGCCACATGTTTACAATTTCACGTCAAAAAATGGCTAAAATTCCAGTTGAAATTTTTTCAAAGTCCCTTAAAAATTTTCCAATTTTTGTCCCAATTCTTCCCATTCCCATTGAAACTTTTCAAATCCCTCTCAAAATTGTTGAAATTCTCTTGAAGCTTTTAAAATTCTCTCTAGAATTTTCAAAATCCATGGCCACATGTTTACAATTTCACATAACAAAATGGCTAAAATTCCAGTTGAAATTTTTTCAAAGTCCCTTAAAAATTTTCCAATTTTTGTCCCAATTCTTCCCATTCCCATTGAAACTTTTCAAATCCCTCTCAAAATTGTTGAAATTCTCTTGAAGCTTTTAAAATTCTCTCTAGAATTTTCAAAATCCATGGCCACATGTTTACAATTTCACGTCAAAAAATGGCTAAAATTCCAGTTGAAATTTTTTCAAAGTCCCTTAAAAAATTTCCAATTTTTGTCCCAATTCTTCCCATTCCCATTGAAACTTTTCAAATCCCTCTCCAAATTGTTGAAATTCTGTTGAAGCTTTTAAAATTCTCTCTAGAATTTTCAAAATCCATGGCCACATGTTTACAATTTCACGTCAAAAAATTGCTAAAATTCCAGTTGAAATTTTTTCAAAGTCCCTTAAAAATTTTCCAATTTTTGTCCCAATTCTTCCCATTCCCATTGAAACTTTTCAAATCCCTCTCAAAATTGTTGAAATTCTCTTGAAACTTTTAAAATTCTCTCTAGAATTTTCAAAATCCATGGCCACATGTTTACAATTTCACGTCAAAAAATTGCTAAAATTCCAGTTGAAATTTTTTCAAAGTCCCTTAAAAATTTTCCAATTTTTGTCCCAATTCTTCCCATTCCCATTGAAACTTTTCAAATCCCTCTCCAAATTGTTGAAATTCTGTTAAAGCTTTTAAAATTCTCTCTAGAATTTTCAAAATCCATGGCCACATGTTTACAATTTCACATCAAAAAATGGCTAAAATTCCAGTTGAAATTTTTTCAAAGTCCCTTAAAAATTTTCCAATTTTTGTCCCAATTCTTCCCATTCCCATTGAAACTTTTCAAATCCCTCTCAAAATTGTTGAAATTCTCTTGAAGCTTTTAAAATTCTCTCTAGAATTTTCAAAATCCATGGCCACATGTTTACAATTTCACGTCAAAAAAAATGCTAAAATTCCAGTTGAAATTTTTTCAAAGTCCCTTAAAAATTTTCCAATTTTTGTCCCAATTCTTCCCATTCCCATTGAAATTTTTCAAATCCCTCTCAAAATTGTTGAAATTCTCTTGAAGCTTTTAAAATTCTCTCTAGAATTTTCAAAATCCATGTCCACATGTTTACAATTTCACGTCAAAAAATGGCTAAAATTCCAGTTGAAATTTTTTCAAAGTCCCTTAAAAATTTTCCAATTTTTGTCCCAATTCTTCCCATTCCCATTGAAACTTTTCAAATCCCTCTCAAAATTGTAGAAATTCTCTTGAAGCTTTTAAAATTCTCTCTAGAATTTTCAAAATCCATGTCCACATGTTTACAATTTCACGTCAAAAAATGGCTAAAATTCCAGTTGAAATTTTTTCAAAGTCCCTTAAAAATTTTCCAATTTTTGTCCCAATTCTTCCCATTCCCATTGAAACTTTTCAAATCCCTCTCAAAATTGTTGAAATTCTCTTGAAGCTTTTAAAATTCTCTCTAGAATTTTCAAAATCCATGTCCACATGTTTACAATTTCACGTCAAAAAATGGCTAAACTTCCAGTTGAAATTTTTTCAAAGTCCCTTAAAAATTTTCCAATTTTTGTCCCAATTCTTCCCATTCCCATTGAAACTTTTCAAATCCCTCTCCAAATTGTTGAAATTCTGTTGAAGCTTTTAAAATTCTCTCTAGAATTTTCAAAATCCATGGCCACATGTTTACAATTTCACATAACAAAATGGCTAAAATTCCAGTTGAAATTTTTTCAAAGTCCCTTAAAAATTTTCCAATTTTTGTCCCAATTCTTCCCATTCCCATTGAAACTTTTCAAATCCCTCTCAAAATTGTTGAAATTCTCTTGAAGCTTTTAAAATTCTCTCTAGAATTTTCAAAATCCATGGCCACATGTTTACAATTTCACGTAAAAAAAAATGGTAAAATTCCAGTTGAAATTTTTTCAAAGTCCCTGAAAAATTTTCCAATTTTTGTCCCAATTCTTCCCATTCCCATTGAAACTTTTCAAATCCCTCTCCAAATTGTTGAAATTCTCTTGAAGCTTTTAAAATTCTCTCTAGAATTTTCAAAATCCATGGGCACATGTTTACAATTTCACGTCAAAAAATTGCTAAAATTGCAGTTGAAATTTTTTCAAAGTCCCTTAAAAAATTTCCAATTTTTGTCCCAATTCTTCCCATTCCCATTGAAACTTTTCAAATCCCTCTCCAAATTGTTGAAATTCTGTTGAAGCTTTTAAAATTCTCTCTAGAATTTTCAAAATCCATGGCCACATGTTTACAATTTCACGTCAAAAAATTGCTAAAATTCCAGTTGAAATTTTTTCAAAGTCCCTTAAAAATTTTCCAATTTTTGTCCCAATTCTTCCCATTCCCATTGAAACTTTTCAAATCCCTCTCAAAATTGTTGAAATTCTCTTGAAACTTTTAAAATTCTCTCTAGAATTTTCAAAATCCATGGCCACATGTTTACAATTTCACGTCAAAAAATTGCTAAAATTCCAGTTGAAATTTTTTCAAAGTCCCTTAAAAATTTTCCAATTTTTATCCCAATTCTTCCCATTCCCATTGAAACTTTTCAAATCCCTCTCCAAATTGTTGAAATTCTGTTAAAGCTTTTAAAATTCTCTCTAGAATTTTCAAAATCCATGGCCACATGTTTACAATTTCACATCAAAAAATGGCTAAAATTCCAGTTGAAATTTTTTCAAAGTCCCTTAAAAATTTTCCAATTTTTGTCCCAATTCTTCCCATTCCCATTGAAACTTTTCAAATCCCTCTCAAAATTGTTGAAATTCTCTTGAAGCTTTTAAAATTCTCTCTAGAATTTTCAAAATCCATGGCCACATGTTTACAATTTCACGTCAAAAAAATTGCTAAAATTCCAGTTGAAATTTTTTCAAAGTCCCTTAAAAATTTTCCAATTTTTGTCCCAATTCTTCCCATTCCCATTGAAATTTTTCAAATCCCTCTCAAAATTGTTGAAATTCTCTTGAAGCTTTTAAAATTCTCTCTAGAATTTTCAAAATCCATGTCCACATGTTTACAATTTCACGTCAAAAAATGGCTAAAATTCCAGTTGAAATTTTTTCAAAGTCCCTTAAAAATTTTCCAATTTTTGTCCCAATTCTTCCCATTCCCATTGAAACTTTTCAAATCCCTCTCAAAATTGTAGAAATTCTCTTGAAGCTTTTAAAATTCTCTCTAGAATTTTCAAAATCCATGTCCACATGTTTACAATTTCACGTCAAAAAATGGCTAAAATTCCAGTTGAAATTTTTTCAAAGTCCCTTAAAAATTTTCCAATTTTTGTCCCAATTCTTCCCATTCCCATTGAAACTTTTCAAATCCCTCTCAAAATTGTTGAAATTCTCTTGAAGCTTTTAAAATTCTCTCTAGAATTTTCAAAATCCATGTCCACATGTTTACAATTTCACGTCAAAAAATGGCTAAACTTCCAGTTGAAATTTTTTCAAAGTCCCTTAAAAATTTTCCAATTTTTGTCCCAATTCTTCCCATTCCCATTGAAACTTTTCAAATCCCTCTCCAAATTGTTGAAATTCTGTTGAAGCTTTTAAAATTCTCTCTAGAATTTTCAAAATCCATGGCCACATGTTTACAATTTCACATAACAAAATGGCTAAAATTCCAGTTGAAATTTTTTCAAAGTCCCTTAAAAATTTTCCAATTTTTGTCCCAATTCTTCCCATTCCCATTGAAACTTTTCAAATCCCTCTCAAAATTGTTGAAATTCTCTTGAAGCTTTTAAAATTCTCTCTAGAATTTTCAAAATCCATGGCCACATGTTTACAATTTCACGTAAAAAAAAATGGTAAAATTCCAGTTGAAATTTTTTCAAAGTCCCTGAAAAATTTTCCAATTTTTGTCCCAATTCTTCCCATTCCCATTGAAACTTTTCAAATCCCTCTCCAAATTGTTGAAATTCTCTTGAAGCTTTTAAAATTCTCTCTAGAATTTTCAAAATCCATGGGCACATGTTTACAATTTCACGTCAAAAAATTGCTAAAATTGCAGTTGAAATTTTTTCAAAGTCCCTTAAAAATTTTCCAATTTTTGTCCCAATTCTTCCCATTCCCATTGAAACTTTTCAAATCCCTCTCAAAATTGTTGAAATTCTCTTGAAGCTTTTAAAATTCTCTCTAGAATTTTCAAAATCCATGTCCACATGTTTACAATTTCACGTCAAAAAATGGCTAAAATTCCAGTTGAAATTTTTTCAAAGTCCCTTAAAAATTTTCCAATTTTTGTCCCAATTCTTCCCATTCCCATTGAAACTTTTCAAATCCCTCTCAAAATTGTTGAAATTCTCTTGAAGCTTTTAAAATTCTCTCTAGAATTTTCAAAATCCATGTCTACATGTTTACAATTTCACGTCAAAAAATTGCTAAAATTCCAGTTGAAATTTTTTCCAAGTCCCTTAAAAATTTTCCAATTTTTGTCCCAATTCTTCCCATTCCCATTGAAACTTTTCAAATCCCTCTCCAAATTGTTGAAATTCTGTTGAAGCTTTTAAAATTCTCTCTAGAATTTTCAAAATCCATGGCCACATGTTTACAATTTCACGTCAAAAAATGGCTAAAATTCCAGTTGAAATTTTTGCAAAGTCCCTTAAAAATTTTCCAATTTTTGTCCCAATTCTTCCCATTCCCATTGAAACTTTTCAAATCCCTCTCAAAATTGTTGAAATTCTCTTGAAACTTTTAAAATTCTCTCTAGAATTTTCAAAATCCATGGCCACATGTTTACAATTTCACGTCAAAAAATGGCTAAAATTCCAGTTGAAATTTTTTCAAAGTCCCTTAAAAATTTTCCAATTTTTGTCCCAATTCTTCCCATTCCCATTGAAACTTTTCAAATCCCTCTCAAAATTGTTGAAATTCTCTTGAAGCTTTTAAAATTCTCTCTAGAATTTTCAAAATCCATGGCCACATGTTTACAATTTCACATAACAAAATGGCTAAAATTCCAGTTGAAATTTTTTCAAAGTCCCTTAAAAATTTTCCAATTTTTGTCCCAATTCTTCCCATTCCCATTGAAACTTTTCAAATCCCTCTCAAAATTGTTGAAATTCTCTTGAAGCTTTTAAAATTCTCTCTAGAATTTTCAAAATCCATGGCCACATGTTTACAATTTCACGTCAAAAAATGGCTAAAATTCCAGTTGAAATTTTTTCAAAGTCCCTTAAAAATTTTCCAATTTTTGTCCCAATTCTTCCCATTCCCATTGAAACTTTTCAAATCCCTCTCCAAATTGTTGAAATTCTGTTGAAGCTTTTAAAATTCTCTCTAGAATTTTCAAAATCCATGGCCACATGTTTACAATTTCACGTCAAAAAATGGCTAAAATTCCAGTTGAAATTTTTTCAAAGTCCCTTAAAAATTTTCCAATTTTTGTCCCAATTCTTCCCATTCCCATTGAAACTTTTCAAATCCCTCTCCAAATTGTTGAAATTCTCTTGAAACTTTTAAAATTCTCTCTAGAATTTTCAAAATCCATGGCCACATGTTTACAATTTCACGTCAAAAAATTGCTAAAATTCCAGTTGAAATTTTTTCAAAGTCCCTTAAAAATTTTCCAATTTTTGTCCCAATTCTTCCCATTCCCATTGAAACTTTTCAAATCCCTCTCCAAATTGTTGAAATTCTGTTAAAGCTTTTAAAATTCTCTCTAGAATTTTCAAAATCCATGGCCACATGTTTACAATTTCACATCAAAAAATGGCTAAAATTCCAGTTGAAATTTTTTCAAAGTCCCTTAAAAATTTTCCAATTTTTGTCCCAATTCTTCCCATTCCCATTGAAACTTTTCAAATCCCTCTCAAAATTGTTGAAATTCTGTTGAAGCTTTTAAAATTCTCTCTAGAATTTTCAAAATCCATGGCCACATGTTTACAATTTCACGTCAAAAAAATTGCTAAAATTCCAGTTGAAATTTTTTCAAAGTCCCTTAAAAATTTTCCAATTTTTGTCCCAATTCTTCCCATTCCCATTGAAACTTTTCAAATCCCTCTCAAAATTGTTGAAATTCTCTTGAAGCTTTTAAAATTCTCTCTAGAATTTTCAAAATCCATGGCCACATGTTTACAATTTCACGTCAAAAAATGGCTAAAATTCCAGTTGAAATTTTTTCAAAGTCCCTTAAAAATTTTCCAATTTTTGTCCCAATTCTTCCCATTCCCATTGAAACTTTTCAAATCCCTCTCAAAATTGTTGAAATTCTCTTGAAGCTTTTAAAATTCTCTCTAGAATTTTCAAAATCCATGTCCACATGTTTACAATTTCACGTCAAAAAATGGCAAAATTCCAGTTGAAATTTTTTCAAAGTCCCTTAAAAATTTTCCAATTTTTGTCCCAATTCTTCCCATTCCCATTGAAACTTTTCAAATCCCTCTCAAAATTGTTGAAATTCTCTTGAAGCTTTTAAAATTCTCTCTAGAATTTTCAAAATCCATGTCCACATGTTTACAATTTCACGTCAAAAAATTGCTAAACTTCCAGTTGAAATTTTTTCAAAGTCCCTTAAAAATTTTCCAATTTTTGTCCCAATTCTTCCCATTCCCATTGAAACTTTTCAAATCCCTCTCAAAATTGTTGAAATTCTCTTGAAGCTTTTAAAATTCTCTCTAGAATTTTCAAAATTCATGGCCACATGTTTACAATTTCACATAACAAAATGGCTAAAATTCCAGTTGAAATTTTTTCAAAGTCCCTTAAAAATTTTCCAATTTTTGTCCCAATTCTTCCCATTCCCATTGAAACTTTTCAAATCCCTCTCAAAATTGTTGAAATTCTCTTGAAGCTTTTAAAATTCTCTCTAGAATTTTCAAAATCCATGGCCACATGTTTACAATTTCACGTAAAAAAAAATGGTAAAATTCCAGTTGAAATTTTTCAAAGTCCCTGAAAAATTTCCAATTTTTGTCCCAATTCTTCCCATTCCCATTGAAACTTTTCAAATCCCTCTCAAAATTGTTGAAATTCTCTTGAAGCTTTTAAAATTCTCTCTAGAATTTTCAAAATCCATGGGCACATGTTTACAATTTCACGTCAAAAAATTGCTAAAATTCCAGTTGAAATTTTTTCAAAGTCCCTTAAAAATTTTCCAATTTTTGTCCCAATTCTTCCCATTCCCATTGAAACTTTTCAAATCCCTCTCAAAATTGTTGAAATTCTCTTGAAGCTTTTAAAATTCTCTCTAGAATTTTCAAAATCCATGTCCACATGTTTACAATTTCACGTCAAAAAATGGCTAAAATTCCAGTTGAAATTTTTTCAAAGTCCCTGAAAAATTTTCCAATTTTTGTCCCAATTCTTCCCATTCCCATTGAAACTTTTCAAATCCCTCTCAAAATTGTTGAAATTCTGTTGAAGCTTTTAAAATTCTCTCTAGAATTTTCAAAATCCATGTCCACATGTTTACAATTTCACGTCAAAAAATTGCTACAATTCCAGTTGAAATTTTTGCAAAGTCCCTTAAAAATTTTCCAATTTTTGTCCCAATTCTTCCCATTCCCATTGAAACTTTTCAAATCCCTCTCAAAATTCTGGAAATTCTCTTGAAGCTTTTAAAATTCTCTCTAGAATTTTCAAAATCCATGGCCACATGTTTACAATTTCACGTCAAAAAATGGCTAAAATTCCAGTTGAAATTTTTTCAAAGTCCCTTAAAAATTTTCCAATTTTTGTCCCAATTCTTCCCATTCCCATTGAAACTTTTCAAATCCCTCTCAAAATTGTTGAAATTCTCTTGAAGCTTTTAAAATTCTCTCTAGAATTTTCAAAATCCATGTCCACATGTTTACAATTTCACGACAAAAAATTGCTACAATTCCAGTTGAAATTTTTTCAAAGTCCCTTAAAAATTTTCCAATTTTTGTCCCAATTCTTCCCATTCCCATTGAAACTTTTCAAATCCCTCTCAAAATTGTTGAAATTCTCTTGAAGCTTTTAAAATTCTCTCTAGAATTTTCAAAATCCACTTCAACATGTTTACAATTTCACGTCAAAAAATTGCTAAAATTCCAGTTGAAATTTTTTCAAAGTCCCTTAAAAGTTTTCCAATTTTTGTCCCAATTCTTCCCATTCCCATTGAAACTTTTCAAATCCCTCTCAAAATTGTTGAAATTCTGTTGAAGCTTTTAAAATTCTCTCTAGAATTTTCAAAATCCATGGCCACATGTTTACAATTTCACGTCAAAAAATGGCTAAAATTCCAGTTGAAATTTTTTCAAAGTCCCTTAAAAATTTTCCAATTTTTGTCCCAATTCTTCCCATTCCCATTGAAACTTTTCAAATCCCTCTCCAAATTGTTGAAATTCTCTTGAAGCTTTTAAAATTCTCTCTAGAATTTTCAAAATCCATGGCCACATGTTTACAATTTCACGTCAAAAAATGGCTAAAATTCCAGTTGAAATTTTTTCAAAGTCCCTTAAAAATTTTCCAATTTTTGTCCCAATTCTTCCCATTCCCATTGAAACTTTTCAAATCCCTCTCAAAATTGTTGAAATTCTCTTGAAGCTTTTAAAATTCTCTCTAGAATTTTCAAAATCCATGTCCACATGTTTACAATTTCACGTCAAAAAATGGCTAAAATTCCAGTTGAAATTTTTTCAAAGTCCCTGAAAAATTTTCCAATTTTTGTCCCAATTCTTCCCATTCCCATTGAAACTTTTCAAATCCCTCTCAAAATTGTTGAAATTCTGTTAAAGCTTTTAAAATTCTCTCTAGAATTTTCAAAATCCATGGCCACATGTTTACAATTTCACGTCAAAAAATTGCTAAAATTCCAGTTGAAATTTTTTCAAAGTCCCTTTAAAGTTTTCCAATTTTTGTCCCAATTCTTCCCATTCCCATTGAAACTTTTCAAATCCCTCTCAAAATTGTTGAAATTCTCTTGAAGCTTTTAAAATTCTCTCTAGAATTTTCAAAATCCATGGCCACATGTTTACAATTTCACGTCAAAAAATTGCTAAAATTCCAGTTGAAATTTTTTCAAAGTCCCTTAAAAATTTTCCAATTTTTGTCCCAATTCTTCCCATTCCCATTGAAACTTTTCAAATCCCTCTCCAAATTGTTGAAATTCTCTTGAAGCTTTTAAAATTCTCTCTAGAATTTTCAAAATCCATGTCCACATGTTTACAATTTCACGTCAAAAAATTGCTAAAATTCCAGTTGAAATTTTTTCAAAGTCCCTGAAAAATTTTCCAATTTTTGTCCCAATTCTTCCCATTCCCATTGAAACTTTTCAAATCCCTCTCAAAATAGTTGAAATTCTCTTGAAGCTTTTAAAATTCTCTCTAGAATTTTCAAAATCCAGGTCCACATGTTTACAATTTCACGTCAAAAAATGGCTAAAATTCCAGTTGAAATTTTTTCAAAGTCCCTTAAAAATTTTCCAATTTTTGTCCCAATTCTTCCCATTCCCATTGAAACTTTTCAAATCCCTCTCCAAATTGTTGAAATTCTGTTGAAGCTTTTAAAATTCTCTCTAGAATTTTCAAAATCCATGGCCACATGTTTACAATTTCACGTCAAAAAATGGCTAAAATTCCAGTTGAAATTTTTTCAAAGTCCCTTAAAAATTTTCCAATTTTTGTCCCAATTCTTCCCATTCCCATTGAAACTTTTCAAATGCCTCTCAAAATTGTTGAAATTCTCTTGAAGCTTTTAAAATTCTCTCTAGAATTTTCAAAATCCATGGCCACATGTTTACAATTTCACGTCAAAAAATGGCTAAAATTCCAGTTGAAATTTTTTCAAAGTCCCTTAAAAATTTTCCAATTTTTGTCCCAATTCTTCCCATTCCCATTGAAACTTTTCAAATCCCTCTCAAAATTGTTGAAATTCTCTTGAAGCTTTTAAAATTCTCTCTAGAATTTTCAAAATCCATGGCCACATGTTTACAATTTCACGTCAAAAAATTGCTAAAATTCCAGTTGAAATTTTTTCAAAGTCCCTTAAAAATTTTCCAATTTTTGTCCCAATTCTTCCCATTCCCATTGAAACTTTTCAAATCCCTCTCAAAATTGTTGAAATTCTCTTGAAGCTTTTAAAATTCTCTCTAGAATTTTCAAAATCCATGGCCACATGTTTACAATTTCACGTCAAAAAATGGCTAAAATTCCAGTTGAAATTTTTTCAAAGTCCCTTAAAAATTTTCCAATTTTTGTCCCAATTCTTCCCATTCCCATTGAAACTTTTCAAATCCCTCTCCAAATTGTTGAAATTCTCTTGAAGCTTTTAAAATTCTCTCTAGAATTTTCAAAATCCATGTCCACATGTTTACAATTTCACGTCAAAAAATTGCTAAAATTCCAGTTGAAATTTTTTCAAAGTCCCTTCAAAATTTTCCAATTTTTGTCCCAATTCTTCCCATTCCCATTGAAACTTTTCAAATCCCTCTCCAAATTGTTGAAATTCTCTTGAAGCTTTTAAAATTCTCTCCAGAATTTTCAAAATCCATGTCCACATGTTTACAATTTCACGTCAAAAAATGGCTAAAATTCCAGTTGAAATTTTTTCAAAGTCCCTTAAAAATTTTCCAATTTTTGTCCCAATTCTTCCCATTCCCATTGAAACTTTTCAAATCCCTCTCCAAATTGTTGAAATTCTCTTGAAGCTTTTAAAATTCTCTCTAGAATTTTCAAAATCCATGTCCACATGTTTACAATTTCACGTCAAAAAATGGCTAAAATTCCAGTTGAAATTTTTTCGAAGTCCCTTAATAGTTTTCCAATTTTTGTCCCAATTCTTCCCATTCCCATTGAAACTTTTCAAATCCCTCTCAAAATTGTTGAAATTCTCTTGAAGCTTTTAAAATTCTCTCTAGAATTTTCAAAATCCATGTCCACATGTTTACAATTTCACGTAACAAAATGGCTAAAATTCCAGTTGAAATTTTTTCAAAGTCCCTTAAAAATTTTCCAATTTTTGTCCCAATTCTTCCCATTCCCATTGAAACTTTTCAAATCCCTCTCAAAATTGTTGAAATTCTCTTGAAGCTTTTAAAATTCTCTCTAGAATTTTCAAAATCCATGGCCACATGTTTACAATTTCACGTCAAAAAATGGCTAAAATTCCAGTTGAAATTTTTTCAAAGTCCCTTAAAAATTTTCCAATTTTTGTCCCAATTCTTCCCATTCCCATTGAAACTTTTCAAATCCCTCTCAAAATTGTTGAAATTCTCTTGAAGCTTTTAAAATTCTCTCTAGAATTTTCAAAATCCATGTCCACATGTTTACAATTTCACGTCAAAAAATGGCTAAAATTCCAGTTGAAATTTTTTCAAAGTCCCTTAAAAATTTTCCAATTTTTGTCCCAATTCTTCCCATTCCCATTGAAACTTTTCAAATCCCTCTCAAAATTGTAGAAATTCTGTTAAAGCTTTTAAAATTCTCTCTAGAATTTTCAAAATCCATGTCCACATGTTTACAATTTCACGTCAAAAAATTGCTAAAATTCCAGTTGAAATTTTTTCAAAGTCCCTTTAAAGTTTTCCAATTTTTGTCCCAATTCTTCTCATTCCCATTGAAACTTTTCAAATCCCTCTCAAAATTGTTGAAATTCTGTTGAAGCTTTTAAAATTCTCTCTAGAATTTTCAAAATCCATGGCCACATGTTTACAATTTCACGTCAAAAAATGGCTAAAATTCCAGTTGAAATTTTTTCAAAGTCCCTTAAAAATTTTCCAATTTTTGTCCCAATTCTTCCCATTCCCATTGAAACTTTTCAAATCCCTCTCCAAATTGTTGAAATTCTCTTGAAGCTTTTAAAATTCTCTCTAGAATTTTCAAAATCCATGGGCACATGTTTACAATTTCACGTCAAAAAATTGCTAAAATTCCAGTTGAAATTTTTTCAAAGTCCCTTAAAAATTTTCCAATTTTTGTCCCAATTCTTCCCATTCCCATTGAAACTTTTCAAATCCCTCTCAAAATTGTTGAAATTCTCTTGAAGCTTTTAAAATTCTCTCTAGAATTTTCAAAATCCATGGCCACATGTTTACAATTTCACGTAAAAAAATTGCTAAAATTCCAGCTGAAATTTTTTCAAAGTCCCTTAAAAATTTTCCAATTTTTGTCCCAATTCTTCCCATTCCCATTGAAACTTTTCAAATCCCTCTCAAAATTGTTGAAATTCTCTTGAAGCTTTTAAAATTCTCTCTAGAATTTTCAAAATCCATGGCCACATGTTTACAATTTCACGTCAAAAAATGGCTAAAATTCCAGTTGAAATTTTTTCAAAGTCCCTTAAAAATTTTCCAATTTTTGTCCCAATTCTTCCCATTCCCATTGAAACTTTTCAAATCCCTCTCCAAATTGTTGAAATTCTGTTGAAGCTTTTAAAATTCTCTCTAGAATTTTCAAAATCCATGGCCACATGTTTACAATTTCACGTCAAAAAATGGCTAAAATTCCAGTTGAAATTTTTTCAAA
Organism: Streptopelia decaocto; assembly: GCF_964273445.1. Classification (NCBI taxonomy): domain Eukaryota; kingdom Metazoa; phylum Chordata; class Aves; order Columbiformes; family Columbidae; genus Streptopelia; species Streptopelia decaocto. Next base: position 27,651 of record NW_028117241.1, on the reverse strand, counting down.
GTCCCTTAAAAATTTTCCAATTTTTGTCCCAATTCTTCCCATTCCCATTGAAACTTTTCAAATCCCTCTCAAAATTGTTGAAATTCTCTTGAAGCGTTTAAAATTCTCTCTAGAATTTTCAAAATCCATGGCCACATGTTTACAATTTCACGTCAAAAAATGGCTAAAATTCCAGTTGAAATTTTTTCAAAGTCCCTTAAAAATTTTCCAATTTTTGTCCCAATTCTTCCCATTCCCATTGAAACTTTTCAAATCCCTCTCAAAATTGTTGAAATTCTCTTGAAGCTTTTAAAATTCTCTCTAGAATTTTCAAAATCCATGTCCACATGTTTACAATTTCACATAAAAAAATGGCTAAAATTCCAGTTGAAATTTTTTCAAAGTCCCTTAAAAATTTTCCAATTTTTGTCCCAATTCTTCCCATTCCCATTGAAACTTTTCAAATCCCTCTCCAAATTGTTGAAATTCTCTTGAAGCTTTTAAAATTCTCTCTAGAATTTTCAAAATCCATGGCCACATGTTTACAATTTCACGTCAAAAAATTGCTAAAATTCCAGTTGAAATTTTTTCAAAGTCCCTGAAAAATTTTCCAATTTTTGTCCCAATTCTTCCCATTCCCATTGAAACTTTTCAAATCCCTCTCAAAATTGTTGAAATTCTCTTGAAGCTTTTAAAATTCTCTCTAGAATTTTCAAAATCCATGGCCACATGTTTACAATTTCACGTCAAAAAATTGCTAAAATTCCAGTTGAAATTTTTTCAAAGTCCCTTAAAAATTTTCCAATTTTTGTTCCAATTCTTCCCATTCCCATTGAAACTTTTCAAATCCCTCTCAAAATTGTTGAAATTCTGTTGAAGCTTTTAAAATTCTCTCTAGAATTTTCAAAATCCATGTCCACATGTTTACAATTTCACGTAACAAAATGGCTAAAATTCCAGTTGAAATTTTTTCAAAGTCCCTTAAAAATTTTCCAATTTTTGTCCCAATTCTTCCCATTCCCATTGAAACTTTTCAAATCCCTCTCAAAATTGTTGAAATTCTCTTGAAACTTTTAAAATTCTCTCTAGAATTTTCAAAATCCATGTCCACATGTTTACAATTTCACGTCAAAAAATGGCTAAAATTCCAGTTGAAATTTTTTCAAAGTCCCTTAAAAGTTTTCCAATTTTTGTCCCAATTCTTCCCATTCCCATTGAAACTTTTCAAATCCCTCTCAAAATTGTTGAAATTCTGTTAAAGCTTTTAAAATTCTCTCTAGAATTTTCAAAATCCATGTCCACATGTTTACAATTTCACGTAACAAAATGGCTAAAATTCCAGTTGAAATTTTTTCAAAGTCCCTTAAAAATTTTCCAATTTTTGTCCCAATTCTTCCCATTCCCATTGAAACTTTTCAAATCCCTCTCAAAATTGTTGAAATTCTGTTAAAGCTTTTAAAATTCTCTCTAGAATTTTCAAAATCCATGTCCACATGTTTACAATTTCACATAAAAAAATGGCTAAAATTCCAGTTGAAATTTTTTCAAAGTCCCTTAAAAATTTTCCAATTTTTGTCCCAATTCTTCCCATTCCCATTGAAACTTTTCAAATCCCTCTCAAAATTGTTGAAATTCTCTTGAAGCGTTTAAAATTCTCTCTAGAATTTTCAAAATCCATGGCCACATGTTTACAATTTCACGTCAAAAAATGGCTAAAATTCCAGTTGAAATTTTTTCAAAGTCCCTTAAAAATTTTCCAATTTTTGTCCCAATTCTTCCCATTCCCATTGAAACTTTTCAAATCCCTCTCAAAATTGTTGAAATTCTCTTGAAGCTTTTAAAATTCTCTCTAGAATTTTCAAAATCCATGTCCACATGTTTACAATTTCACGTCAAAAAATTGCTAAAATTCCAGTTGAAATTTTTTCAAAGTCCCTTAAAAATTTTCCAATTTTTGTCCCAATTCTTCCCATTCCCATTGAAACTTTTCAAATCCCTCTCCAAATTGTTGAAATTCTCTTGAAGCTTTTAAAATTCTCTCTAGAATTTTCAAAATCCATGGCCACATGTTTACAATTTCACGTCAAAAAATGGCTAAAATTCCAGTTGAAATTTTTTCAAAGTCCCTGAAAAATTTTCCAATTTTTGTCCCAATTCTTCCCATTCCCATTGAAACTTTTCAAATCCCTCTCAAAATTGTTGAAATTCTCTTGAAGCTTTTAAAATTCTCTCTAGAATTTTCAAAATCCATGGCCACATGTTTACAATTTCACGTCAAAAAATTGCTAAAATTCCAGTTGAAATTTTTTCAAAGTCCCTTAAAAATTTTCCAATTTTTGTTCCAATTCTTCCCATTCCCATTGAAACTTTTCAAATCCCTCTCAAAATTGTTGAAATTCTCTTGAAGCTTTTAAAATTCTCTCTAGAATTTTCAAAATCCATGTCCACATGTTTACAATTTCACGTAACAAAATGGCTAAAATTCCAGTTGAAATTTTTTCAAAGTCCCTTAAAAATTTTCCAATTTTTGTCCCAATTCTTCCCATTCCCATTGAAACTTTTCAAATCCCTCTCAAAATTGTTGAAATTCTCTTGAAACTTTTAAAATTCTCTCTAGAATTTTCAAAATCCATGTCCACATGTTTACAATTTCACGTCAAAAAAGGGCTAAAATTCCAGTTGAAATTTTTTCAAAGTCCCTTAAAAATTTTCCAATTTTTGTCCCAATTCTTCCCATTCCCATTGAAACTTTTCAAATCCCTCTCAAAATTGTAGAAATTCTCTTGAAGCTTTTAAAATTCTCTCTAGAATTTTCAAAATCCATGGCCACATGTTTACAATTTCACGTCAAAAAATGGCTAAAATTCCAGTTGAAATTTTTTCAAAGTCCCTTAAAAGTTTTCCAATTTTTGTCCCAATTCTTCCCATTCCCATTGAAACTTTTCAAATCCCTCTCAAAATTGTTGAAATTCTCTTGAAGCTTTTAAAATTCTCTCTAGAATTTTCAAAATCCATGGCCACATGTTTACAATTTCACGTAAAAAAATTGCTAAAATTCCAGCTGAAATTTTTTCAAAGTCCCTTAAAAATTTTCCAATTTTTGTCCCAATTCTTCCCATTCCCATTGAAACTTTTCAAATCCCTCTCAAAATTGTTGAAATTCTCTTGAAGCTTTTAAAATTCTCTCTAGAATTTTCAAAATCCATGGCCACATGTTTACAATTTCACGTCAAAAAATGGCTAAAATTCCAGTTGAAATTTTTTCAAAGTCCCTTCAAAATTTTCCAATTTTTGTCCCAATTCTTCCCATTCCCATTGAAACTTTTCAAATCCCTCTCCAAATTGTTGAAATTCTGTTGAAGCTTTTAAAATTCTCTCTAGAATTTTCAAAATCCATGGCCACATGTTTACAATTTCACGTCAAAAAATGGCTAAAATTCCAGTTGAAATTTTTTCAAAGTCCCTTAAAAATTTTCCAATTTTTGTCCCAATTCTTCCCATTCCCATTGAAACTTTTCAAATCCCTCTCAAAATTGTTGAAATTCTCTTGAAGCGTTTAAAATTCTCTCTAGAATTTTCAAAATCCATGGCCACATGTTTACAATTTCACGTCAAAAAATGGCTAAAATTCCAGTTGAAATTTTTTCAAAGTCCCTTAAAAATTTTCCAATTTTTGTCCCAATTCTTCCCATTCCCATTGAAACTTTTCAAATCCCTCTCAAAATTGTTGAAATTCTCTTGAAGCTTTTAAAATTCTCTCTAGAATTTTCAAAATCCATGTCCACATGTTTACAATTTCACATAAAAAAATGGCTAAAATTCCAGTTGAAATTTTTTCAAAGTCCCTTAAAAATTTTCCAATTTTTGTCCCAATTCTTCCCATTCCCATTGAAACTTTTCAAATCCCTCTCCAAATTGTTGAAATTCTCTTGAAGCTTTTAAAATTCTCTCTAGAATTTTCAAAATCCATGGCCACATGTTTACAATTTCACGTCAAAAAATTGCTAAAATTCCAGTTGAAATTTTTTCAAAGTCCCTGAAAAATTTTCCAATTTTTGTCCCAATTCTTCCCATTCCCATTGAAACTTTTCAAATCCCTCTCAAAATTGTTGAAATTCTCTTGAAGCTTTTAAAATTCTCTCTAGAATTTTCAAAATCCATGGCCACATGTTTACAATTTCACGTCAAAAAATTGCTAAAATTCCAGTTGAAATTTTTTCAAAGTCCCTTAAAAATTTTCCAATTTTTGTTCCAATTCTTCCATTCCCATTGAAACTTTTCAAATCCCTCTCAAAATTGTTGAAATTCTGTTGAAGCTTTTAAAATTCTCTCTAGAATTTTCAAAATCCATGTCCACATGTTTACAATTTCACGTAACAAAATGGCTAAAATTCCAGTTGAAATTTTTTCAAAGTCCCTTAAAAATTTTCCAATTTTTGTCCCAATTCTTCCCATTCCCATTGAAACTTTTCAAATCCCTCTCAAAATTGTTGAAATTCTCTTGAAACTTTTAAAATTCTCTCTAGAATTTTCAAAATCCATGTCCACATGTTTACAATTTCACGTCAAAAAATGGCTAAAATTCCAGTTGAAATTTTTTCAAAGTCCCTTAAAAGTTTTCCAATTTTTGTCCCAATTCTTCCCATTCCCATTGAAACTTTTCAAATCCCTCTCAAATTGTTGAAATTCTGTTGAAGCTTTTAAAATTCTCTCTAGAATTTTCAAAATCCATGTCCACATGTTTACAATTTCACGTAACAAAATGGCTAAAATTCCAGTTGAAATTTTTTCAAAGTCCCTTAAAAATTTTCCAATTTTTGTCCCAATTCTTCCCATTCCCATTGAAACTTTTCAAATCCCTCTCAAAATTGTAGAAATTCTCTTGAAGCTTTTAAAATTCTCTCTAGAATTTTCAAAATCCATGGCCACATGTTTACAATTTCACGTCAAAAAATTGCTAAAATTCCAGTTGAAATTTTTTCAAAGTCCCTTTAAAGTTTTCCAATTTTTGTCCCAATTCTTCTCATTCCCATTGAAACTTTTCAAATCCCTCTCAAAATTGTTGAAATTCTGTTGAAGCTTTTAAAATTCTCTCTAGAATTTTCAAAATCCATGGCCACATGTTTACAATTTCACGTCAAAAAATTGCTAAAATTCCAGTTGAAATTTTTTCAAAGTCCCTTAAAAATTTTCCAATTTTTGTCCCAATTCTTCCCATTCCCATTGAAACTTTTCAAATCCCTCTCAAAATTGTTGAAATTCTCTTGAAGCTTTTAAAATTCTCTCTAGAATTTTCAAAATCCATGGCCACATGTTTACAATTTCACGTCAAAAAATTGCTAAAATTCCAGCTGAAATTTTTTCAAAGTCCCTTAAAAATTTTCCAATTTTTGTCCCAATTCTTCCCATTCCCATTGAAACTTTTCAAATCCCTCTCAAAATTGTTGAAATTCTCTTGAAGCTTTTAAAATTCTCTCTAGAATTTTCAAAATCCATGGCCACATGTTTACAATTTCACGTCAAAAAATGGCTAAAATTCCAGTTGAAATTTTTTCAAAGTCCCTTAAAAATTTTCCAATTTTTGTCCCAATTCTTCCCATTCCCATTGAAACTTTTCAAATCCCTCTCAAAATTGTTGAAATTCTGTTGAAGCTTTTAAAATTCTCTCTAGAATTTTCAAAATCCATGGCCACATGTTTACAATTTCACGTCAAAAAATGGCTAAAATTCCAGTTGAAATTTTTTCAAAGTCCCTGAAAAATTTTCCAATTTTTGTTCCAATTCTTCCCATTCCCATTGAAACTTTTCAAATCCCTCTCAAAATTGTTGAAATTCTGTTAAAGCTTTTAAAATTCTCTCTAGAATTTTCAAATCCATGTCCACATGTTTACAATTTCACGTCAAAAAAGGGCTAAAATTCCAGTTGAAATTTTTTCAAAGTCCCTTCAAAATTTTCCAATTTTTGTCCCAATTCTTCCCATTCCCATTGAAACTTTTCAAATCCCTCTCAAAATTGTTGAAATTCTGTTAAAGCTTTTAAAATTCTCTCTAGAATTTTCAAAATCCATGTCCACATGTTTACAATTTCACATAAAAAAATGGCTAAAATTCCAGTTGAAATTTTTTCAAAGTCCCTTAAAAATTTTCCAATTTTTGTCCCAATTCTTCCCATTCCCATTGAAACTTTTCAAATCCCTCTCAAAATTGTTGAAATTCTCTTGAAGCGTTTAAAATTCTCTCTAGAATTTTCAAAATCCATGGCCACATGTTTACAATTTCACGTCAAAAAATGGCTAAAATTCCAGTTGAAATTTTTTCAAAGTCCCTTAAAAATTTTCCAATTTTTGTCCCAATTCTTCCCATTCCCATTGAAACTTTTCAAATCCCTCTCCAAATTGTTGAAATTCTCTTGAAGCTTTTAAAATTCTCTCTAGAATTTTCAAAATCCATGTCCACATGTTTACAATTTCACGTCAAAAAATTGCTAAAATTCCAGTTGAAATTTTTTCAAAGTCCCTTAAAAATTTTCCAATTTTTGTCCCAATTCTTCCCATTCCCATTGAAACTTTTCAAATCCCTCTCCAAATTGTTGAAATTCTCTTGAAGCTTTTAAAATTCTCTCTAGAATTTTCAAAATCCATGGCCACATGTTTACAATTTCACGTCAAAAAATTGCTAAAATTCCAGTTGAAATTTTTTCAAAGTCCCTGAAAAATTTTCCAATTTTTGTCCCAATTCTTCCCATTCCCATTGAAACTTTTCAAATCCCTCTAAAAATTGTTGAAATTCTCTTGAAGCTTTTAAAATTCTCTCTAGAATTTTCAAAATCCATGGCCACATGTTTACAATTTCACGTCAAAAAATTGCTAAAATTCCAGTTGAAATTTTTTCAAAGTCCCTTAAAAATTTTCCAATTTTTGTTCCAATTCTTCCCATTCCCATTGAAACTTTTCAAATCCCTCTCAAAATTGTTGAAATTCTCTTGAAGCTTTTAAAATTCTCTCTAGAATTTTCAAAATCCATGTCCACATGTTTACAATTTCACGTAACAAAATGGCTAAAATTCCAGTTGAAATTTTTTCAAAGTCCCTTAAAAATTTTCCAATTTTTGTCCCAATTCTTCCCATTCCCATTGAAACTTTTCAAATCCCTCTCAAAATTGTTGAAATTCTCTTGAAGCTTTTAAAATTCTCTCTAGAATTTTCAAAATCCATGTCCACATGTTTACAATTTCACGTCAAAAAATGGCTAAAATTCCAGTTGAAATTTTTTCAAAGTCCCTTAAAAATTTTCCAATTTTTGTCCCAATTCTTCCCATTCCCATTGAAACTTTTCAAATCCCTCTCAAAATTGTTGAAATTCTCTTGAAGCTTTTAAAATTCTCTCTAGAATTTTCAAAATCCATGTCCACATGTTTACAATTTCACGTCAAAAAATTGCTAAAATTCCAGTTGAAATTTTTTCAAAGTCCCTTAAAAATTTTCCAATTTTTGTCCCAATTCTTCCCATTCCCATTGAAACTTTTCAAATCCCTCTCAAAATTGTTGAAATTCTGTTAAAGCTTTTAAAATTCTCTCTAGAATTTTCAAAATCCATGGCCACATGTTTACAATTTCACGTCAAAAAATTGCTAAAATTCCAGTTGAAATTTTTTCAAAGTCCCTTAAAAATTTTCCAATTTTTGTCCCAATTCTTCCCATTCCCATTGAAACTTTTCAAATCCCTCTCAAAATTGTTGAAATTCTCTTGAAGCTTTTAAAATTCTCTCTAGAATTTTCAAAATCCATGGCCACATGTTTACAATTTCACGTCAAAAAATTGCTAAAATTCCAGTTGAAATTTTTTCAAAGTCCCTGAAAAATTTTCCAATTTTTGTCCCAATTCTTCCCATTCCCATTGAAACTTTTCAAATCCCTCTCAAAATTGTTGAAATTCTCTTGAAGCTTTTAAAATTCTCTCTAGAATTTTCAAAATCCATGGCCACATGTTTACAATTTCACGTCAAAAAATGGCTAAAATTCCAGTTGAAATTTTTTCAAAGTCCCTTAAAAATTTTCCAATTTTTGTCCCAATTCTTCCCATTCCCATTGAAACTTTTCAAATCCCTCTCAAAATTGTTGAAATTCTCTTGAAGCTTTTAAAATTCTCTCTAGAATTTTCAAAATCCATGGCCACATGTTTACAATTTCACATTAAAAAATGGCTAAAATTCCAGTTGAAATTTTTTCAAAGTCCCTTAAAAATTTTCCAATTTTTGTCCCAATTCTTCCCATTCCCATTGAAACTTTTCAAATCCCTCTCAAAATTGTTGAAATTCTGTTAAAGCTTTTAAAATTCTCTCTAGAATTTTCAAAATCCATGGCCACATGTTTACAATTTCACGTCAAAAAATTGCTAAAATTCCAGTTGAAATTTTTTCAAAGTCCCTTAAAAATTTTCCAATTTTTGTCCCAATTCTTCCCATTCCCATTGAAACTTTTCAAATCCCTCTCCAAATTGTTGAAATTCTGTTGAAGCTTTTAAAATTCTCTCTAGAATTTTCAAAATCCATGGCCACATGTTTACAATTTCACGTAACAAAATGGCTAAAATTCCAGTTGAAATTTTTTCAAAGTCCCTTAAAAATTTTCCAATTTTTGTCCCAATTCTTCCCATTCCCATTGAAACTTTTCAAATGCCTCTCAAAATTGTTGAAATTCTCTTGAAGCTTTTAAAATTCTCTCTAGAATTTTCAAAATCCATGGCCACATGTTTACAATTTCACGTCAAAAAATTGCTAAAATTCCAGTTGAAATTTTTTCAAAGTCCCTTAAAAATTTTCCAATTTTTGTCCCAATTCTTCCATTCCCATTGAAACTTTTCAAATCCCTCTCAAAATTGTTGAAATTCTCTTGAAGCTTTTAAAATTCTCTCTAGAATTTTCAAAATCCATGGCCACATGTTTACAATTTCACGTCAAAAAATGGCTAAAATTCCAGTTGAAATTTTTTCAAAGTCCCTTAAAAATTTTCCAATTTTTGTCCCAATTCTTCCCATTCCCATTGAAACTTTTCAAATCCCTCTCAAAATTGTTGAAATTCTCTTGAAGCTTTTAAAATTCTCTCTAGAATTTTCAAAATCCATGGCCACATGTTTACAATTTCACATAAAAAAATGGCTAAAATTCCAGTTGAAATTTTTTCAAAGTCCCTTAAAAATTTTCCAATTTTTGTTCCAATTCTTCCCATTCCCATTGAAAATTTTCAAATCCCTCTCAAAATTGTTGAAATTCTGTTAAAGCTTTTAAAATTCTCTCTAGAATTTTCAAAATCCATGTCCACATGTTTACAATTTCACATAAAAAAATGGCTAAAATTCCAGTTGAAATTTTTTCAAAGTCCCTTAAAAATTTTCCAATTTTTGTCCCAATTCTTCCCATTCCCATTGAAACTTTTCAAATCCCTCTCAAAATTGTTGAAATTCTGTTAAAGCTTTTAAAATTCTCTCTAGAATTTTCAAAATCCATGTCCACATGTTTACAATTTCACATAAAAAAATGGCTAAAATTCCAGTTGAAATTTTTTCAAAGTCCCTTAAAAATTTTCCAATTTTTGTCCCAATTCTTCCCATTCCATTGAAACTTTTCAAATCCCTCTCAAAATTGTTGAAATTCTGTTGAAGCTTTTAAAATTCTCTCTAGAATTTTCAAAATCCATGGCCACATGTTTACAATTTCACGTCAAAAAATTGCTAAAATTCCAGTTGAAATTTTTTCAAAGTCCCTTAAAAATTTTCCAATTTTTGTCCCAATTCTTCCCATTCCCATTGAAACTTTTCAAATCCCTCTCAAAACTGTTGAAATTCTCTTGAAGCTTTTAAAATTCTCTCTAGAATTTTCAAAATCCATGTCCACATGTTTACAATTTCACGTAACAAAATGGCTAAAATTCCAGTTGAAATTTTTTCAAAGTCCCTTAAAAATTTTCCAATTTTTGTCCCAATTCTTCCCATTCCCATTGAAACTTTTCAAATCCCTCTCAAAATTGTTGAAATTCTGTTAAAGCTTTTAAAATTCTCTCTAGAATTTTCAAAATCCATGTCCACATGTTTACAATTTCACGTCAAAAAATGGCTAAAATTCCAGTTGAAATTTTTTCAAAGTCCCTTAAAAATTTTCCAATTTTTGTCCCAATTCTTCCCATTCCCATTGAAACTTTTCAAATCCCTCTCAAAATTGTTGAAATTCTGTTAAAGCTTTTAAAATTCTCTCTAGAATTTTCAAAATCCATGTCCACATGTTTACAATTTCACGTCAAAAAATGGCTAAAATTCCAGTTGAAATTTTTTCAAAGTCCCTTAAAAATTTTCCAATTTTTGTCCCAATTCTTCCCATTCCCATTGAAACTTTTCAAATCCCTCTCAAAATTGTTGAAATTCTGTTGAAGCTTTTAAAATTCTCTCTAGAATTTTCAAAATCCATGGCCACATGTTTACAATTTCACGTCAAAAAATGGCTAAATTCCAGTTGAAATTTTTTCAAAGTCCCTTAAAAATTTTCCAATTTTTGTCCCAATTCTTCCCATTCCCATTGAAACTTTTCAAATCCCTCTCAAAATTGTTGAAATTCTCTTGAAGCTTTTAAAATTCTCTCTAGAATTTTCAAAATCCATGGCCACATGTTTACAATTTCACGTCAAAAAATGGCTAAAATTCCAGTTGAAATTTTTTCAAAGTCCCTGAAAAATTTTCCAATTTTTGTCCCAATTCTTCCCATTCCCATTGAAACTTTTCAAATCCCTCTCCAAATTGTTGAAATTCTCTTGAAGCTTTTAAAATTCTCTCTAGAATTTTCAAAATCCATGGCCACATGTTTACAATTTCACATAAAAAAATGGCTAAAATTCCAGTTGAAATTTTTTCAAAGTCCCTGAAAAATTTTCCAATTTTTGTCCCAATTCTTCCCATTCCCATTGAAACTTTTCAAATCCCTCTCAAAATTGTTGAAATTCTCTTGAAGCTTTTAAAATTCTCTCTAGAATTTTCAAAATCCATGGCCACATGTTTACAATTTCACATTAAAAAATGGCTAAAATTCCAGTTGAAATTTTTTCAAAGTCCCTTAAAAATTTTCCAATTTTTGTCCCAATTCTTCCCATTCCCATTGAAACTTTTCAAATCCCTCTCAAAATTGTTGAAATTCTGTTAAAGCTTTTAAAATTCTCTCTAGAATTTTCAAAATCCATGGCCACATGTTTACAATTTCACGTCAAAAAATTGCTAAAATTCCAGTTGAAATTTTTTCAAAGTCCCTTAAAAATTTTCCAATTTTTGTCCCAATTCTTCCCATTCCCATTGAAACTTTTCAAATCCCTCTCCAAATTGTTGAAATTCTGTTGAAGCTTTTAAAATTCTCTCTAGAATTTTCAAAATCCATGGCCACATGTTTACAATTTCACGTAACAAAATGGCTAAAATTCCAGTTGAAATTTTTTCAAAGTCCCTTAAAAATTTTCCAATTTTTGTCCCAATTCTTCCCATTCCCATTGAAACTTTTCAAATGCCTCTCAAAATTGTTGAAATTCTGTTGAAGCTTTTAAAATTCTCTCTAGAATTTTCAAAATCCATGGCCACATGTTTACAATTTCACGTCAAAAAATTGCTAAAATTCCAGTTGAAATTTTTTCAAAGTCCCTTAAAAATTTTCCAATTTTTGTCCCAATTCTTCCCATTCCCATTGAAACTTTTCAAATCCCTCTCAAAATTGTTGAAATTCTGTTGAAGCTTTTAAAATTCTCTCTAGAATTTTCAAAATCCATGTCCACATGTTTACAATTTCACGTCAAAAAATTGCTAAAATTCCAGTTGAAATTTTTTCAAAGTCCCTTAAAAATTTTCCAATTTTTGTCCCAATTCTTCCCATTCCCATTGAAACTTTTCAAATCCCTCTCAAAATTGTTGAAATTCTCTTGAAGCTATTAAAATTCTCTCTAGAATTTTCAAAATCCATGGCCACATGTTTACAATTTCACGTCAAAAAATGGCTAAAATTCCAGTTGAAATTTTTTCAAAGTCCCTTAAAAATTTTCCAATTTTTGTCCCAATTCTTCCCATTCCCATTGAAACTTTTCAAATCCCTCTCAAAATTGTTGAAATTCTCTTGAAGCTTTTAAAATTCTCTCTAGAATTTTCAAAATCCATGGCCACATGTTTACAATTTCACATAAAAAAATGGCTAAAATTCCAGTTGAAATTTTTTCAAAGTCCCTTAAAAATTTTCCAATTTTTGTTCCAATTCTTCCCATTCCCATTGAAAATTTTCAAATCCCTCTCAAAATTGTTGAAATTCTGTTAAAGCTTTTAAAATTCTCTCTAGAATTTTCAAAATCCATGTCCACATGTTTACAATTTCACGTCAAAAAATGGCTAAAATTCCAGTTGAAATTTTTTCAAAGTCCCTTAAAAATTTTCCAATTTTTGTCCCAATTCTTCCCATTCCCATTGAAACTTTTCAAATCCCTCTCAAAATTGTTGAAATTCTGTTAAAGCTTTTAAAATTCTCTCTAGAATTTTCAAAATCCATGGCCACATGTTTACAATTTCACGTCAAAAAATGGCTAAAATTCCAGTTGAAATTTTTTCAAAGTCCCTTAAAAATTTTCCAATTTTTGTCCCAATTCTTCCCATTCCCATTGAAACTTTTCAAATCCCTCTCAAAATTGTTGAAATTCTGTTGAAGCTTTTAAAATTCTCTCTAGAATTTTCAAAATCCATGGCCACATGTTTACAATTTCACGTCAAAAAATGGCTAAAATTCCAGTTGAAATTTTTTCAAAGTCCCTTAAAAATTTTCCAATTTTTGTCCCAATTCTTCCCATTCCCATTGAAACTTTTCAAATCCCTCTCAAAATTGTTGAAATTCTCTTGAAGCTTTTAAAATTCTCTCTAGAATTTTCAAAATCCATGTCCACATGTTTACAATTTCACGTAACAAAATGGCTAAAATTCCAGTTGAAATTTTTTCAAAGTCCCTTAAAAATTTTCCAATTTTTGTCCCAATTCTTCCCATTCCCATTGAAACTTTTCAAATCCCTCTCCAAATTGTTGAAATTCTCTTGAAGCTTTTAAAATTCTCTCTAGAATTTTCAAAATCCATGGCCACATGTTTACAATTTCACGTCAAAAAATGGCTAAAATTCCAGTTGAAATTTTTTCAAAGTCCCTTAAAAATTTTCCAATTTTTGTCCCAATTCTTCCCATTCCCATTGAAACTTTTCAAATCCCTCTCAAAATTGTTGAAATTCTGTTAAAGCTTTTAAAATTCTCTCTAGAATTTTCAAAATCCATGGCCACATGTTTACAATTTCACATAAAAAAATGGCTAAAATTCCAGTTGAAATTTTTTCAAAGTCCCTTAAAAATTTTCCAATTTTTGTCCCAATTCTTCCCATTCCCATTGAAACTTTTCAAATCCCTCTCAAAATTGTTGAAATTCTGTTAAAGCTTTTAAAATTCTCTCTAGAATTTTCAAAATCCATGTCCACATGTTTACAATTTCACGTAACAAAATGGCTAATATTCCAGTTGAAATTTTTTCAAAGTCCCTTAAAAATTTTCCAATTTTTGTCCCAATTCTTCCCATTCCCATTGAAACTTTTCAAATCCCTCTCAAAATTGTTGAAATTCTGTTAAAGCTTTTAAAATTCTCTCTAGAATTTTCAAAATCCATGTCCACATGTTTACAATTTCACATAAAAAAATGGCTAAAATTCCAGTTGAAATTTTTTCAAAGTCCCTTAAAAATTTTCCAATTTTTGTCCCAATTCTTCCCATTCCCATTGAAACTTTTCAAATCCCTCTCAAAATTGTTGAAATTCTGTTGAAGCTTTTAAAATTCTCTCTAGAATTTTCAAAATCCATGGCCACATGTTTACAATTTCACGTCAAAAAATGGCTAAAATTCCAGTTGAAATTTTTTCAAAGTCCCTTAAAAATTTTCCAATTTTTGTCCCAATTCTTCCCATTCCCATTGAAACTTTTCAAATCCCTCTCAAAACTGTTGAAATTCTCTTGAAGCTTTTAAAATTCTCTCTAGAATTTTCAAAATCCATGTCCACATGTTTACAATTTCACGTAACAAAATGGCTAAAATTCCAGTTGAAATTTTTTCAAAGTCCCTTAAAAATTTTCCAATTTTTGTCCCAATTCTTCCCATTCCCATTGAAACTTTTCAAATCCCTCTCAAAATTGTTGAAATTCTCTTGAAGCTTTTAAAATTCTCTCTAGAATTTTCAAAATCCATGTCCACATGTTTACAATTTCACGTCAAAAAATGGCTAAAATTCCAGTTGAAATTTTTTCAAAGTCCCTTAAAAATTTTCCAATTTTTGTCCCAATTCTTCCCATTCCCATTGAAACTTTTCAAATCCCTCTCCAAATTGTTGAAATTCTGTTGAAGCTTTTAAAATTCTCTCTAGAATTTTCAAAATCCATGTCCACATGTTTACAATTTCACGTCAAAAAATGGCTAAAATTCCAGTTGAAATTTTTTCAAAGTCCCTTAAAAATTTTCCAATTTTTGTCCCAATTCTTCCCATTCCCATTGAAACTTTTCAAATCCCTCTCAAAATTGTTGAAATTCTGTTAAAGCTTTTAAAATTCTCTCTAGAATTTTCAAAATCCATGGCCACATGTTTACAATTTCACGTCAAAAAATGGCTAAATTCCAGTTGAAATTTTTTCCAAGTCCCTTAAAAATTTTCCAATTTTTGTCCCAATTCTTCCCATTCCCATTGAAACTTTTCAAATCCCTCTCAAAATTGTTGAAATTCTCTTGAAACTTTTAAAATTCTCTCTAGAATTTTCAAAATCCATGGCCACATGTTTACAATTTCACGTAACAAAATGGCTAAAATTCCAGTTGAAATTTTTTCAAAGTCCCTGAAAAATTTTCCAATTTTTGTCCCAATTCTTCCCATTCCCATTGAAACTTTTCAAATCCCTCTCCAAATTGTTGAAATTCTGTTGAAGCTTTTAAAATTCTCTCTAGAATTTTCAAAATCCATGGCCACATGTTTACAATTTCACGTAACAAAATGGCTAAAATTCCAGTTGAAATTTTTTCAAAGTCCCTTAAAAATTTTCCAATTTTTGTCCCAATTCTTCCCATTCCCATTGAAACTTTTCAAATCCCTCTCAAAATTGTTGAAATTCTGTTGAAGCTTTTAAAATTCTCTCTAGAATTTTCAAAATCCATGTCCACATGTTTACAATTTCACGTCAAAAAATGGCTAAAATTCCAGTTGAAATTTTTTCAAAGTCCCTTAAAAATTTTCCAATTTTTGTCCCAATTCTTCCCATTCCCATTGAAACTTTTCAAATCCCTCTCAAAATTGTTGAAATTCTGTTAAAGCTTTTAAAATTCTCTCTAGAATTTTCAAAATCCATGTCCACATGTTTACAATTTCACGTAACA
This sequence comes from Streptopelia decaocto, assembly GCF_964273445.1. Classification (NCBI taxonomy): domain Eukaryota; kingdom Metazoa; phylum Chordata; class Aves; order Columbiformes; family Columbidae; genus Streptopelia; species Streptopelia decaocto. The sequence continues at coordinate 12,221 of NW_028117241.1, read as the reverse complement.
AAATGGTTAATATTCCAGTTGAAATTTTTTCAAAGTCCCTTAAAAATTTTCCAATTTTTGTCCCAATTCTTCCCATTCCCATTGAAACTTTTCAAATCCCTCTCAAAATTGTTGAAATTCTCTTGAAGCTTTTAAAATTCTCTCTAGAATTTTCAAAATCCATGTCCACATGTTTACAATTTCACATAAAAAAATGGCTAAAATTCCAGTTGAAATTTTTTCAAAGTCCCTTAAAAATTTTCCAATTTTTGTCCCAATTCTTCCCATTCCCATTGAAACTTTTCAAATCCCTCTCAAAATTGTTGAAATTCTCTTGAAGCTTTTAAAATTCTCTCTAGAATTTTCAAAATCCATGGCCACATGTTTACAATTTCACGTAACAAAATGGCTAAAATTCCAGTTGAAATTTTTTCAAAGTCCCTTAAAAATTTTCCAATTTTTGTCCCAATTCTTCCCATTCCCATTGAAACTTTTCAAATCCCTCTCAAAATTGTTGAAATTCTGTTGAAGCTTTTAAAATTCTCTCTAGAATTTTCAAAATCCATGTCCACATGTTTACAATTTCACGTCAAAAAATTGCTAAAATTCCAGTTGAAATTTTTTCCAAGTCCCTTAAAAATTTTCCAATTTTTGTCCCAATTCTTCCCATTCCCATTGAAACTTTTCAAATCCCTCTCCAAATTGTTGAAATTCTCTTGAAGCTTTTAAAATTCTCTCTAGAATTTTCAAAATCCATGTCCACATGTTTACAATTTCACGACAAAAAATGGCTAAAATTCCAGTTGAAATTTTTTCAAAGTCCCTTAAAAATTTTCCAATTTTTGTCCCAATTCTTCCCATTCCCATTGAAACTTTTCAAATCCCTCTCAAAATTGTTGAAATTCTGTTGAAGCTTTTAAAATTCTCTCTAGAATTTTCAAAATCCATGGCCACATGTTTACAATTTCACGTCAAAAAATGGCTAAATTCCAGTTGAAATTTTTTCAAAGTCCCTGAAAAATTTTCCAATTTTTGTCCCAATTCTTCCCATTCCCATTGAAACTTTTCAAATCCCTCTCCAAATTGTTGAAATTCTCTTGAAGCTTTTAAAATTCTCTCTAGAATTTTCAAAATCCATGGCCACATGTTTACAATTTCACGTCAAAAAATGGCTAAAATTCCAGTTGAAATTTTTTCAAAGTCCCTTAAAAGTTTTCCAATTTTTGTCCCAATTCTTCCCATTCCCATTGAAACTTTTCAAATCCCTCTCAAAATTGTTGAAATTCTCTTGAAGCTTTTAAAATTCTCTCTAGAATTTTCAAAATCCATGTCCACATGTTTATAATTTCACGACAAAAAATTGCTAAAATTCCAGTTGAAATTTTTTCAAAGTCCCTGAAAAATTTTCCAATTTTTGTCCCAATTCTTCCCATTCCCATTGAAACTTTTCAAATCCCTCTCAAAATTGTTGAAATTCTCTTGAAGCTTTTAAAATTCTCTCTAGAATTTTCAAAATCCATGGCCACATGTTTACAATTTCACGTAACAAAATGGCTAAAATTCCAGTTGAAATTTTTTCAAAGTCCCTTAAAAATTTTCCAATTTTTGTCCCAATTCTTCCCATTCCCATTGAAACTTTTCAAATCCCTCTCCAAATTGTTGAAATTCTGTTGAAGCTTTTAAAATTCTCTCTAGAATTTTCAAAATCCATGTCCACATGTTTACAATTTCACATACATAAAAAAATGGCTAAAATTCCAGTTGAAATTTTTTCAAAGTCCCTTAAAAATGTTCCAATTTTTGTCCCAATTCTTCCCATTCCCATTGAAACTTTTCAAATCCCTCTCCAAATTGTTGAAATTCTGTTGAAGCTTTTAAAATTCTCTCTAGAATTTTCAAAATCCATGTCCACATGTTTACAATTTCACATAAAAAAATGGCTAAAATTCCAGTTGAAATTTTTTCAAAGTCCCTTAAAAATGTTCCAATTTTTGTCCCAATTCTTCCCATTCCCATTGAAACTTTTCAAATCCCTCTCAAAATTGTTGAAATTCTGTTGAAGCTTTTAAAATTCTCTCTAGAATTTTCAAAATCCATGTCCACATGTTTACAATTTCACGTAACAAAATGGCTAAAATTCCAGTTGAAATTTTTTCAAAGTCCCTGAAAAATTTTCCAATTTTTGTCCCAATTCTTCCCATTCCCATTGACACTTTTCAAATCCCTCTCAAAAGTGTTGAAATTCTGTTGAAGCTTTTAAAATTCTCTCTAGAATTTTCAAAATCCATGTCCACATGTTTACAATTTCACGTAACAAAATGGCTAAAATTCCAGTTGAAATTTTTTCAAAGTCCCTTAAAAATTTTCCAATTTTTGTCCCAATTCTTCCCATTCCCATTGAAACTTTTCAAATCCCTCTCCAAATTGTTGAAATTCTGTTGAAGCTTTTAAAATTCTCTCTAGAATTTTCAAAATCCATGTCCACATGCTTAATTCACGACAAAAATTGCTAAAATTCCAGTTGAAATTTTTTCAAAGTCCCTGAAAAATTTTCCAATTTTTGTCCCAATTCTTCCCATTCCCATTGAAACTTTTCAAATCCCTCTCAAAATTGTTGAAATTCTGTTGAAGCTTTTAAAATTCTCTCTAGAATTTTCAAAATCCATGGCCACATGTTTACAATTTCACGTCAAAAAATGGCTAAATTCCAGTTGAAATTTTTTCAAAGTCCCTTAAAAATTTTCCAATTTTTGTCCCAATTCTTCCCATTCCCATTGAAACTTTTCAAATCCCTCTCAAAATTGTTGAAATTCTCTTGAAGCTTTTAAAATTCTCTCTAGAATTTTCAAAATCCATGGCCACATGTTTACAATTTCACGTCAAAAAATGGCTAAAATTCCAGTTGAAATTTTTTCAAAGTCCCTTAAAAGTTTTCCAATTTTTGTCCCAATTCTTCCCATTCCCATTGAAACTTTTCAAATCCCTCTCAAAATTGTTGAAATTATCTTGAAGCTTTTAAAATTCTCTCTAGAATTTTCAAAATCCATGGCCACATGTTTACAATTTCACGTCAAAAAATGGCTAAAATTCCAGTTGAAATTTTTTCAAAGTCCCTTAAAAATTTTCCAATTTTTGTCCCAATTCTTCCCATTCCCATTGAAACTTTTCAAATCCCTCTCAAAATTGTTGAAATTCTGTTGAAGCTTTTAAAATTCTCTCTAGAATTTTCAAAATCCATGTCCACATGTTTACAATTTCACGTCAAAAAATGGCTAAAATTCCAGTTGAAATTTTTTCCAAGTCCCTTAAAAATTTTCCAATTTTTGTCCCAATTCTTCCCATTCCCATTGAAACTTTTCAAATCCCTCTCAAAATTGTTGAAATTCTCTTGAAGCTTTTAAAATTCTCTCTAGAATTTTCAAAATCCATGGCCACATGTTTACAATTTCACATAAAAAAATGGCTAAAATTCCAGTTGAAATTTTTTCAAAGTCCCTTAAAAATTTTCCAATTTTTGTCCCAATTCTTCCCATTCCCATTGAAACTTTTCAAATCCCTCTCAAAATTGTTGAAATTCTCTTGAAGCTTTTAAAATTCTCTCTAGAATTTTCAAAATCCATGGCCACATGTTTACAATTTCACGTCAAAAAATGGCTAAATTCCAGTTGAAATTTTTTCAAAGTCCCTTAAAAATTTTCCAATTTTTGTCCCAATTCTTCCCATTCCCATTGAAACTTTTCAAATCCCTCTCAAAATTGTTGAAATTCTCTTGAAGCTTTTAAAATTCTCTCTAGAATTTTCAAAATCCATGGCCACATGTTTACAATTTCACGTCAAAAAATGGCTAAAATTCCAGTTGAAATTTTTTCAAAGTCCCTTAAAAATTTTCCAATTTTTGTCCCAATTCTTCCCATTCCCATTGAAACTTTTCAAATCCCTCTCAAAATTGTTGAAATTCTGTTGAAGCTTTTAAAATTCTCTCTAGAATTTTCAAAATCCATGTCCACATGTTTACAATTTCACGTCAAAAAATGGCTAAAATTCCAGTTGAAATTTTTTCAAAGTCCCTTAAAAATTTTCCAATTTTTGTCCCAATTCTTCCCATTCCCATTGAAACTTTTCAAATCCCTCTCCAAATTGTTGAAATTCTCTTGAAACTTTTAAAATTCTCTCTAGAATTTTCAAAATCCATGTCCACATGTTTACAATTTCACGTAACAAAATGGCTAAAATTCCAGTTGAAATTTTTTCAAAGTCCCTTAAAAATTTTCCAATTTTTGTCCCAATTCTTCCCATTCCCATTGAAACTTTTCAAATCCCTCTCAAAATTGTTGAAATTCTCTTGAAGCTTTTAAAATTCTCTCTAGAATTTTCAAAATCCATGGCCACATGTTTACAATTTCACGTAACAAAATGGCTAAAATTCCAGTTGAAATTTTTTCAAAGTCCCTTAAAAATTTTCCAATTTTTGTCCCAATTCTTCCCATTCCCATTGAAACTTTTCAAATCCCTCTCCAAATTGTTGAAATTCTGTTAAAGCTTTTAAAATTCTCTCTAGAATTTTCAAAATCCATGGCCACATGTTTACAATTTCACATAAAAAAATGGCTAAAATTCCAGTTGAAATTTTTTCAAAGTCCCTTAAAAATGTTCCAATTTTTGTCCCAATTCTTCCCATTCCCATTGAAACTTTTCAAATCCCTCTCAAAATTGTTGAAATTCTGTTGAAGCTTTTAAAATTCTCTCTAGAATTTTCAAAATCCATGTCCACATGTTTACAATTTCACAGTCAAAAAATGGCTAAAATTCCAGTTGAAATTTTTTCAAAGTCCCTGAAAAATTTTCCAATTTTTGTCCCAATTCTTCCCATTCCCATTGAAACTTTTCAAATCCCTCTCCAAAGTGTTGAAATTCTCGTTGAAGCTTTTAAAATTCTCTCTAGAATTTTCAAAATCCATGTCCACATGTTTACAATTTCACGTAAAAAAATGGCTAAAATTCCAGTTGAAATTTTTTCAAAGTCCCTTAAAAATTTTCCAATTTTTGTCCCAATTCTTCCCATTCCCATTGAAACTTTTCAAATCCCTCTCCAAATTGTTGAAATTCTAGTTGAAGCTTTTAAAATTCTCTCTAGAATTTTCAAAATCCATGTCCACATGCTTACAATTTCACGACAAAAAATTGCTAAAATTCCAGTTGAAATTTTTTCAAAGTCCCTGAAAAATTTTCCAATTTTTGTCCCAATTCTTCCCATTCCCATTGAAACTTTTCAAATCCCTCTCAAAATTGTTGAAATTCTCTTGAAGCTTTTAAAATTCTCTCTAGAATTTTCAAAATCCATGGCCACATGTTTACAATTTCACGTCAAAAAATGGCTAAAATTCCAGTTGAAATTTTTTCAAAGTCCCTTAAAAATTTTCCAATTTTTGTCCCAATTCTTCCCATTCCCATTGAAACTTTTCAAATCCCTCTCAAAATTGTTGAAATTCTCTTGAAACTTTTAAAATTCTCTCTAGAATTTTCAAAATCCATGTCCACATGTTTACAATTTCACGTCAAAAAATGGCTAAAATTCCAGTTGAAATGTTTTCAAAGTCCCTTAAAAATTTTCCAATTTTTGTCCCAATTCTTCCCATTCCCATTGAAACTTTTCAAATCCCTCTCAACATTGTTGAAATTCTCTTGAAGCTTTTAAAATTCTCTCTAGAATTTTCAAAATCCATGTCCACATGTTTACAATTTCACATAAAAAAATGGCTAAAATTCCAGTTGAAATTTTTTCAAAGTCCCTTAAAAATTTTCCAATTTTTGTCCCAATTCTTCCCATTCCCATTGAAACTTTTCAAATCCCTCTCCAAATTGTTGAAATTCTCTTGAAGCTTTTAAAATTCTCTCTAGAATTTTCAAAATCCATGTCCACATGTTTACAATTTCACGTCAAAAAATGGCTAAAATTCCAGTTGAAATGTTTTCAAAGTCCCTTCAAAATTTTCCAATTTTTGTCCCAATTCTTCCCATTCCCATTGAAACTTTTCAAATCCCTCTCAAAATTGTTGAAATTCTCTTGAAGCTTTTAAAATTCTCTCTAGAATTTTCAAAATCCATGTCCACATGTTTACAATTTCACGTCAAAAAATGGCTAAAATTCCAGTTGAAATTTTTTCAAAGTCCATGAAAAATTTTCCAATTTTTGTCCCAATTCTTCCCATTCCCATTGAAACTTTTCAAATCCCTCTCAAAATTGTTGAAATTCTCTTGAAGCTTTTAAAATTCTCTCTAGAATTTTCAAAATCCATGTCCACATGTTTACAATTTCACGTCAAAAAATGGCTAAAATTCCAGTTGAAATGTTTTCAAAGTCCCTTAAAAATTTTCCAATTTTTGTCCCAATTCTTCCCATTCCCATTGAAACTTTTCAAATCCCTCTCAAAATTGTTGAAATTCTCTTGATGCTTTTAAAATTCTCTCTAGAATTTTCAAAATCCATGTCCACATGTTTACAATTTCACGTCAAAAAATGGCTAAAATTCCAGTTGAAATTTTTTCAAAGTCCCTTCAAAATTTTCCAATTTTTGTCCCAATTCTTCCCATTCCCATTGAAACTTTTCAAATCCCTCTCAAAATTGTTGAAATTCTCTTGAAGCTTTTAAAATTCTCTCTAGAATTTTCAAAATCCATGTCCACATGTTTACAATTTCACGTCAAAACATGGCTAAAATTCCAGTTGAAATTTTTTCAAAGGCCCTTAAAAATTTTCCAATTTTTGTCCCAATTCTTCCCATTCCCATTGAAACTTTTCAAATCCCTCTCAAAATTGTTGAAATTCTCTTGAAGCTTTTAAAATTCTCTCTAGAATTTTCAAAATCCATGTCCACATGTTTACAATTTCACGTCAAAAAATGGCTAAAATTCCCGTTGAAATTTTTTCAAAGTCCCTTAAAAATTTTCCAATTTTTGTCCCAATTCTTCCCATTCCCATTGAAACTTTTCAAATCCCTCTCAAAATTGTTGAAATTCTCTTGAAGCTTTTAAAATTCTCTCTAGAATTTTCAAAATCCACGTCCACATGTTTACAATTTCACGTCAAAAAATGGCTAAAATTCCAGTTGAAATTTTTTCAAAGTCCCTTAAAAATTTTCCAATTTTTGTCCTAATTCTTCCCATTCCCATTGAAACTTTTCAAATCCCTCTCAAAATTGTTGAAATTCTCTTGAAGCTTTTAAAATTCTCTCTAGAATTTTCAAAATCCATGTCCACATGTTTACAATTTCACGTCAAAAAATGGCTAAAATTCCCGTTGAAATTTTTTCAAAGGCCCTTAAAAATTTTCCAATTTTTGTCCCAATTCTTCCCATTCCCATTGAAACTTTTCAAATCCCTCTCAAAATTATTGAAATTCTCTTGAAGCTTTTAAAATTCTCTCTAGAATTTTCAAAATCCATGTCCACATGTTTACAATTTCACGTCAAAAAATGGCTAAAATTCCAGTTGAAATGTTTTCAAAGTCCCTGAAAAATTTTCCAATTTTTGTCCCAATTCTTCCCATTCCCATTGAAACTTTTCAAATCCCTCTCAAAATTGTTGAAATTCTCTTGAAGCTTTTAAAATTCTCTCTAGAATTTTCAAAATCCATGTCCACATGTTTACAATTTCACGTCAAAAAATGGCTAAAATTCCAGTTGAAATTTTTTCAAAGTCCCTTCAAAATTTTCCAATTTTTGTCCCAATTCTTCCCATTCCCATTGAAACTTTTCAAATCCCTCTCAAAATTGTTGAAATTCTCTTGAAGCTTTTAAAATTCTCTCTAGAATTTTCAAAATCCATGTCCACATGTTTACAATTTCACGTCAAAAAATGGCTAAAATTCCAGTTGAAATTTTTTCAAAGTCCCTGAAAAATTTTCCAATTTTTGTCCCAATTCTTCCCATTCCCATTGAAACTTTTCAAATCCCTCTCAACATTGTTGAAATTCTCTTGAAGCTTTTAAAATTCTCTCGAGAATTTTCAAAATCCATGTCCACATGTTTACAATTTCACATCAAAAAATGGCTAAAATTCCAGTTGAAATTTTTTCAAAGGCCCTGAAAAATTTTCCAATTTTTGTCCCAATTCTTCCCATTCCCATTGAAACTTTTCAAATCCCTCTCCAAATTGTTGAAATTCTCTTGAAGCTTTTAAAATTCTCTCTAGAATTTTCAAAATCCATGTCCACATGTTTACAATTTCACGTCAAAAAATGGCTAAAATTCCAGTTGAAATGTTTTCAAAGGCCCTTAAAAATTTTCCAATTTTTGTCCCAATTCTTCCCATTCCCATTGAAACTTTTCAAATCCCTCTCAAAATTGTTGAAATTCTCTTGAAGCTTTTAAAATTCTCTCTAGAATTTTCAAAATCCATGTCCACATGTTTACAATTTCACGTCAAAAAATGGCTAAAATTCCAGTTGAAATTTTTTCAAAGTCCCTTAAAAATTTTCCAATTTTTGTCCCAATTCTTCCCATTCCCATTGAAACTTTTCAAATCCCTCTCAAAATTGTTGAAATTCTTTTGAAGCTTTTTAAATTCTCTCTAGAATTTTCAAAATCCACTTCCACATGTTTACAATTTCACATAAAAAAATGGCTAAAATTCCAGTTGAAATTTTTTCAAAGTCCCTTCAAAATTTTCCAATTTTTGTCCCAATTCTTCCCATTCCCATTGAAACTTTTCAAATCCCTCTCAAAATTGTTGAAATTCTCTTGAAGCTTTTAAAATTCTCTCTAGAATTTTCAAAATCCATGTCCACATGTTTACAATTTAACGGAAAAAAATGGCTAAAATTCCAGTTGAAATTTTTTCAAAGTCCCTGAAAAATTTTCCAATTTTTGTCCCAATTCTTCCCATTCCCATTGAAACTTTTCAAATCCCTCTCAAAATTGTTGATATTCTCTTGAAGCTTTTAAAATTCTCTCGAGAATTTTCAAAATCCACGTCCACATGTGTACAATTTCACGTCAAAAAATGGCTAAAATTCCAGTTGAAATGTTTTCAAAGTCCCTTAAAAATTTTCCAATTTTTGTCCCAATTCTTCCCATTCCCATTGAAACTTTTCAAATCCCTCTCAAAATTTTTGAAATTCTCTTGAAGCTTTTAAAATTCTCTCTAGAATTTTCAAAATCCATGTCCACATGTTTACAATTTCACATCAAAAAATGGCTAAAATTCCAGTTGAAATTTTTTCAAAGTCCCTTAAAAATTTTCCAATTTTTGTCCTAATTCTTCCCATTCCCATTGAAACTTTTCAAATCCCTCTCAAAATTGTTGAAATTCTCTTGAAACTTTTAAAATTCTCTCTAGAATTTTCAAAATCCATGTCCACATGTTTACAATTTCACGTCAAAAAATGACTAAAATTCCCGTTGAAATTTTTTCAAAGGCCCTTAAAAATTTTCCAATTTTTGTCCCAATTCTTCCCATTCCCATTGAAACTTTTCAAATCCCTCTCAAAATTATTGAAATTCTCTTGAAGCTTTTAAAATTCTCTCTAGAATTTTCAAAATCCATGTCCACATGTTTACAATTTCACGTCAAAAAATGGCTAAAATTCCAGTTGAAATTTTTTCAAAGTCCCTTAAAAATTTTCCAATTTTTGTCCCAATTCTTCCCATTCCCATTGAAACTTTTCAAATCCCTCTCAAAATTGTTGAAATTCTCTTGAAGCTTTTAAAATTCTCTCTAGAATTTTCAAAATCCATGTCCACATGTTTACAATTTCACGTCAAAAAATGGCTAAAATTCCAGTTGAAATTTTTTCAAAGTCCCTGAAAAATTTTCCAATTTTTGTCCCAATTCTTCCCATTCCCATTGAAACTTTTCAAATCCCTCTCAAAATTGTTGAAATTCTCTTGAAGCTTTTAAAATTCTCTCTAGAATTTTCAAAATCCATGTCCACATGTTTACAATTTCACGTCAAAAAATGGCTAAAATTCCAGTTGAAATTTTTTCAAAGTCCCTTAAAAATTTTCCAATTTTTGTCCCAATTCTTCCCATTCCCATTGAAACTTTTCAAATCCCTCTCAAAATTGTTGAAATTCTCTTGAAGCTTTTAAAATTCTCTCTAGAATTTTCAAAATCCATGTCCACATGTTTACAATTTCACGTCAAAAAATGGCTAAAATTCCAGTTGAAATTTTTTCAAAGTCCCTTCAAAATTTTCCAATTTTTGTCCCAATTCTTCCCATTCCCATTGAAACTTTTCAAATCCCTCTCAAAATTGTTGAAATTCTGTTGAAGCTTTTAAAATTCTCTCTAGAATTTTCAAAATCCATGTCCACATGTTTACAATTTCACGTCAAAAAATGGCTAAAATTCCAGTTGAAATTTTTTCAAAGGCCCTTAAAAATTTTCCAATTTTTGTCCCAATTCTTCCCATTCCCATTGAAACTTTTCAAATCCCTCTCAAAATTGTTGAAATTCTCTTGAAGCTTTTAAAATTCTCTCTAGAATTTTCAAAATCCACGTCCACATGTGTACAATTTCACGTCAAAAAATGGCTAAAATTCCAGTTGAAATTTTTTCAAAGTCCCTCAAAAATTTTCCAATTTTTGTCCCAATTCTTCCCATTCCCATTGAAACTTTTCAAATCCCTCTCAAAATTGTTGAAATTCTGTTGAAGCTTTTAAAATTCTCTCGAGAATTTTCAAAATCCATGTCCACATGTTTACAATTTCACGTCAAAAAATGGCTAAAATTCCAGTTGAAATTTTTTCAAAGTCCCTGAAAAATTTTCCAATTTTTGTCCCAATTCTTCCCATTCCCATTGAAACTTTTCAAATCCCTCTCAAAATTGTTGAAATTCTATTGAAGCTTTTAAAATTCTCTCTAGAATTTTCAAAATCCATGTCCACATGTTTACAATTTCACGTCAAAAAATGGCTAAAATTCCAGTTGAAATTTTTTCAAAGGCCCTTAAAAATTTTCCAATTTTTGTCCCAATTCTTCCCATTCCCATTGAAACTTTTCAAATCCCTCTCAAAATTGTTGAAATTCTCTTGAAGCTTTTAAAATTCTCTCTAGAATTTTCAAAATCCATGTCCACATGTTTACAATTTCACGTCAAAAAATGGCTAAAATTCCAGTTGAAATTTTTTCAAAGTCCCTGAAAAATTTTCCAATTTTTGTCCCAATTCTTCCCATTCCCATTGAAACTTTTCAAATCCCTCTCAAAATTGTTGAAATTCTGTTGAAGCTTTTAAAATTCTCTCTAGAATTTTCAAAATCCATGTCCACATGTTTACAATTTCACGTCAAAAAATGGCTAAAATTCCAGTTGAAATTTTTTCAAAGGCCCTTAAAAATTTTCCAATTTTTGTCCCAATTCTTCCCATTCCCATTGAAACTTTTCAAATCCCTCTCAAAATTGTTGAAATTCTCTTGAAGCTTTTAAAATTCTCTCTAGAATTTTCAAAATCCACGTCCACATGTGTACAATTTCACGTCAAAAAATGGCTAAAATTCCAGTTGAAATTTTTTCAAAGTCCCTCAAAAATTTTCCAATTTTTGTCCCAATTCTTCCCATTCCCATTGAAACTTTTCAAATCCCTCTCAAAATTGTTGAAATTCTGTTGAAGCTTTTAAAATTCTCTCGAGAATTTTCAAAATCCATGTCCACATGTTTACAATTTCACGTCAAAAAATGGCTAAAATTCCAGTTGAAATTTTTTCAAAGTCCCTTAAAAATTTTCCAATTTTTGTCCCAATTCTTCCCATTCCCATTGAAACTTCTCAAATCCCTCTCAAAATTGTTGAAATTCTCTTGAAGCTTTTAAAATTCTCTCTAGAATTTTCAAAATCCACTTCCACATGTTTACAATTTCACGTCAAAAAATGGCTAAAATTCCAGTTGAAATTTTTTCAAAGTCCCTTAAAAATTTTCCAATTTTTGTCCCAATTCTTCCCATTCCCATTGAAACTTTTCAAATCCCTCTCAAAATTGTTGAAATTCTCTTGAAGCTTTTAAAATTCTCTCTAGAATTTTCAAAATCCATGTCCACATGTTTACAATTTCACGTCAAAAAATGGCTAAAATTCCAGTTGAAATGTTTTCAAAGTCCCTTAAAAATTTTCCAATTTTTGTCCCAATTCTTCCCATTCCCATTGAAACTTCTCAAATCCCTCTCAAAATTGTTGAAATTCTCTTGAAGCTTTTAAAATTCTCTCTAGAATTTTCAAAATCCATGTCCACATGTTTACAATTTCACGTC